>NC_058404.1:180712656-180774485 GCF_002201575.2 Neomonachus schauinslandi
AAGAAAGAAAGAAAGAAAGAAAGAAAGAAAGAAAGAAAGAAAGAAAGAAAGAAAGAAAGAAAGAAAGAGAAGCCTGTAAGACTACAGCCTAGGGAGATATACTGAGCAATTGACATACTGCTAGGGTGTCAATAAAATCAAATTTTGTCCATTAGAAGAATGATGAGCTCTTTTCTCTCTGCACCCAAGGGAGATTAATTCAAGAACATGTATTTTATTCATGTTCCTCACCTCTCCCTGTAAAATAAAAGTGCTAAAAGTGGCCATCTGGGGGTGGTTTTACTTTTTATTCTCTCTTCTGAGAAGAACCATGTTGCATAACTTCTATTACACACAGAATAGCATAATAGACATTTTGTTGTTTGGATTCCTGGCCAAGTGATTTAATGAATGTTCAATTAAAAGATATGTTTTTTTTTTATAATTGTCATATCAGAGCTGACAGAAAAGTTCCTTTCCTGTTAAAAATGTCCAAAGTTAGGCAACAATCTGCTAATTCCATGCACAAAATGAAAACGAGCAAGTCACTGAAAGAAAGCAATAGCTCTCCTTCCCTACAGTCAGGCTTTTTTGAAACAGCCCCAGAATACTCCATCTTGCCTCAGCCTCCTCCTCTCTGTTTCTCTAGGTTTCTATCTTTCGTGATGCTACTACACATTTATACCATAGCTATTGTCTGCTCTTCTCTTGGGATGGAGCAGACATGTGTTGGGTGCAACTTCAACCCTACCCTACATGAGCATTTTCTCCTCACTTCTGCTATTTTATCTTTAGGTAGTCTGTGCTTTGAAGTGGCTCCCTAGATATATAGGTATCCTTTTGAATTTGCGTCATGTTTTGAACTTTCCCTGAGCTCTTCTGCTTCCTCAAATTTTTCTGTTGTGTTTTCCACCGTCCTTGCAGCTGATGAGGTTACCTGAGCTCTATGTTAATAGGTACTACTGGCTTTATATGAATCCACTTTCAGAAAACATGTTTTTATTTTAACTCAGGAGCCATTGATACTAAAATCCTGTGCTTTTCAAATACCTGCGGACTAGTAAATTCAGGAAATCAAATGTTAAACATGATACATCTGTCTGAAGCATGCGTCTTCCTTCATTCTGGATTTAATTGATTAGAAGTAAGTTACAACACTGCTTTTGTATTATTAAATAGAATGTACAATTTGTGTTAGAAGTCTTAAAGCCAAGTCTCCAGCTTCAAATAAATCTTGTCCTTGTGATAGGCTATTTCAGATTTGTCTATCGCCAGAACCTTCCCTACAGCACCCCACAGAAAATGTATTTAACTCATCTCCTACCATGGATATTTCTGTAGAAGAGTTTGAGAATAGCTGCTTAAAAAATATTGGGAATTAGCTTTGTTGGATGATGTTTCAGAGTCTCTCATCATCCATTTGTATCACAATCACCCTTAGTCCTGGAATGGAGAAAGCAGAGGGTAGCTTTGAAATCTGTGTTTAAGTAAATTTTTAGTAATGACTTCCTCAATGATAAAAGAAACAGTTGAGAAACAGAGGAACCAGAATAAAAATTGGATAATACTAGGAGGAAATATTTTCTTACATCCTAGCCGGTATCAATCACACTGATGGCAGCCACAGGGAAGCAGATTATGAATTGAATATTACAAATTATCTAGAGCCATGACCACATTTTACAGATAAGGAAAATGAGGTGTGGGGAAGGTAATATTTCTCTTGGATCTCCTATCCCCTCATTGGAAGAAGAAGTAGGCACCTTACTAATGGAGTTAGTTAAGAAATTGTTCTATTATAATTTAAAACCCCCAGATAAAGTTGACTTAAGATAAAAAGGAAATTTATTAAGTCATATAAGCAAATCATGAAATGAGTGGAAGTTGAGCTGTGCTGAGGATTGACTGGAAATAAGTGCTTGAACTTAGCTCTTTTCTCTGCTTCATGTGTCAGCTTCATGTTATTTCTATGTATGTGGACTTTTTCTGAACATAAAAAATAGAACAGTAGGTGTCTCGTTCTTTTATTTAAACAGCTTCTTACCTACAAGACTCATCTCCTATTCTTCCTGTTCCAGAATTTAAAATCATAGAGAAGAAGTCAAGCTGGTCTGGCTTGAGTCATATGACCATCCCTTGGACCAAGGAGATGTGAGTTAGATTAATTTTCTCATTCTGTGTAACCAAGAAATAGCTTTTAAAGGAAAATAAGGATGACAGGGTGCTGGGCAGATAAAACAAAAGCCCTGGCCCTGGGTGCTGGGACTCTAGTGGGAGGGACACACTGGGTTTCTGAAGTGCATGGGCTTACTCTCCTGCAGGGGTGTTTTACATCCAATGCTCCAATTTTGTCCACCCAGATTATTCATTATAGAAATCAGTTTTAATACAGCTAGCAAATTATCTTCATTAAAAGGGGGTTAAGACAGGTTATTAGGGCTCTTAGGGGTTAGAAGTATCAACTTTTCTTTCCATTATCATTCTTTTTAAAAAAAAATCATTGTATAAAACCCAGTAGCCATATATTGTATGAAACAATGTATACAGATAAGTAAAATGGTAATTTCAGATTGCATCAAATTACCCATTTACACTTCAGAAGTAACCTAATTTAGATTTCTCCCCAAATGTTTTTTTTTCCTACAACTATGTTTGATGCTTTATTCAAAAAAGATCTTCTTGTCTACTTTGAAATACAAATTAGGGTAATGTTTATGTGAAATGAACATATCTCTACTTCATACAGAGACTTTTTCTTGTGAAAGAGTGTCTTATAGCCCTTTCATTTTCAAAACAATAAATATGTTGCTTCCCACAAGCATGTGCCTAAATGTCTACAAGACATGCATCAACCTTCTTAATTGGATGGGATATTAATAAGGTTAAATCAAATGTTATTGTGTTTCCAACTACCATAATTAGCATGCTAGTGATTAGACTTTTTTTTTTAATTTTTAAAAGGAAATAAAACTATTCTGATATAGCTGCTATTTTCTGCCTATATATAAAACTTTGAAATTAGATTTTCAATATAAGGAAGAAGAAGAAAAGAAAGTCTCTGATGTCTATCCACAAACGGGATATAGAAATGTAACAACAAAAATATATGTAGACATATATATATTTATACACACATTGATACACACACACACATATATTTTAACAATAAAAGCTTACTTCTAGAGTCCAGCTTCAGACCTAATTAGTGAACCTCAGTGAACCTAATATAGTGTTAATTATGGGTTCTATTTAGGGAGAGAAGAGGCAGCAAATTGTAGAGAAAGTGCTTTATGGATGTAATCAGGGCAATGACCTCTACTCTACCCTCTGTGATCTTGAGGATAGCACTGTCACAGATGCCAGGACCCTTCCTCCTCATTCACAGCTGTAGCTCTTTCATATTATGGGGTAACATCAAGGAAAAAATAAAGGAAAAAAAAATCATTTCACCAAAATCTAATCTTGAGATCTTGAGGTATTTCATTAGTCAAATTGTGTTTACCAAGCCACAGGAAAGTTTTGCTTTTCTACCTGCTGTCAGAGAGAGAAACATTCACTAACATCTCATAAACTAAAATATTAGAGTAGCTTCTTCATTCCCCTATCAACTCAGCACCTCTTGTAACCATAGCAACTCACATGTATAAAGGAGCAGGACAAGATGCCCCTGATTCTGACTTGTCCAAGTGTCCTGTCTAATACCTGATATTCCATGATTTATAGCTCCAGCAGCAAATAAAACATGTCATGTTCTTATTTTCAAAGTCTGTAATTATTCTTCCTGCTTTTAAAACCACAATGAGAGCATTGGAGAATATCAGCTGTACTTTGGTTTAAATTTCCCCATCTTGAATATTGTGTCTGTGTTCTTATAACTGAGAATACTGTCTGAGAGACTGGAGCTGGTGTCCCTACAGATTTTGTGAAATTGTAATTCTATCTTCTCATATAGACATAGAATAAAAGAACAAGAGTGAGAGAGAACACATAGTACAGTAGAAAGAGCTTGAACTTTAAAGTGAGACTGGTCTGTTTTGAATCTCAGTCCTGCATATCCTACCAGAAAGAATTTAGGCTAGTCACTTCTGTGTCTGAGTATCTGTTTCTCCACTTTCAAAACAGAGAGATTGATAGACACTTCTTAAGATCATTGACATGATTTAATGAAATCACATATGTATGTCCCCGAGCATAAAGTGAGCTGAACTACAAAAAAAAAAAAAAAAAAAAAAAAAAAGTAACAAATGGACTGAATCATAGTCTCCCCTCCCTTTCAGTAGTTAACCAGACAGAGTAGACAATGAGAGCTGCAATGCAATGTGGAGTACCAGGCAAATAGAAAGTAAAACTTCAGAAAAAAGTCTCTGATCAATCTGGAATTCCTGTATTTGCATTGATTCCAATGTAGCAAACCCAGACGTTTCTCCCCTTAGCAACTGAGCATATCTCTTGAATAGTCTATAAATCTCCTGAGTCCTTCAGCCAGTGACTCAGTGCAGCTCTTCTCGTAGCAATATCTGGAGAAGACAGCTTGATGAGGTAGCCCCACTGAGCTTTCCAGGGGAACATTGGTGTTATACACCATTTAAAGGAACTGATCTCCTAAAGGTTCAAACTCTCTAGGGTTATCTTAAAAAAGCAGGTCTGGAGACGGGGGAGCATCATACATCTGTGGTTCCCTCAATATCTCACGCTGTTTTGTGAAGCAGATGCCACCTGGCTGAGTTCTGTGTTCATCGTGGCTCTCATACTTCCCACTGATGATAGGACAGGATGTTATAGCACAAAAGCCATCAGTCTTGCCCAAGAATTCCTTTCCCAGGTACCTAGGGGCTTTGGCAAAAGTCAAGACTGCCTCTTCACATATCCCGTGCATAAGAGCAACCCCAAATATCCTCAAATTCCTTAAGGCTAGCAATGCAAAAATAAACTTTAAAGCAGCCTCTGGATTGCTATTTCAATAAACATGTTATATTTTGAGAAGTGAATTTTTAAGCCACCAAGGTCATGCTGATATGTTACTAGTCATTTTCTAGCTGTCGTGGGGAAGGGTAGCATAGAAATGGCCCTGCATTCCATATCAGCTGACAAGGGTTCTAATCCCAGCTCTGTCACTAGGCAATTATGTGAACTTATGTGAATCATTCAATAGCTCTGGACCTAAGGGCCCTCATCTGTGCAGACTAAATTATTTCTGAGCTCCCATCCAGGACTGAGATTCTATGATCTGTACCCTCAATTTGCTATTGCTTGGATAGCCAGGTGGATTGAATGCTCTCTCAGAAGTGTTACCCATCCTTCCTGGGAACACTTTCACACAAGGTTATTAGGTAAATAAAAAAGTGTTTCTGTTTGAAGGAAAAAAAAAAAAAAACAACCTCTTGCACTATGCCTTCAAATTAATATTTAATGCATTAATAAAATGTTCATGCACACAACATTTTCTATTCCTTTCATTTTTATTTGGCAAATGTGGATTCTGTGAACATGATATGTTAACCAACATATCAAATATATGACAAATATATCATTTATCAGTCATGGGGTTCTTTAAATACTTCCAAATTGGAGACACCATTCAATAATTTTATTTTACTTCTAACTAGTTAGCAATGATTCTGTTTTGATGCCCAAATTACATTTATGATTAGTTAATTTTCAGATTCAGTATATATTTCACCAGCATCTATGGTAAATCATTCATTCACCAATTAAAATACCAGTGGATGATAAGATGACTTTGGTTTATAAGAACGGTATCCAAGCAATAGCAAATTTCTGCCTTAACTACTGTTGTGAAAATATTTAGACAAAAATATACCAGTGAACCGTGTGACATAACTTTGCAGGGGCAAAATGTTGCAAGTGGCATATATATATATATGCAATCACCTGAGACAAGTAGATATGCAATCACTGTGTATATTAAGATCTAATTTTCTCTATTTTATTTTTTTTTGCTTTATGCTTTAATTTGTTAGAATTATAGAGCTCCTTTGTAAAACCTGGTATTCATAATCACAACAATAATAGATGCTGCAGAACCCAATTATAATTAAGGAAGTTGGACTAATAGTTGCTTTATTAACCAATAGCGATGTATCAAATCTTAATTGGAAGGGCTTATGCTTTCTAATATATAAATCGCCCATTATCAGAGATAACCTCAGGTAAAGATAAAGCTCATTATCTCAGGAATACTGTTGGAGTTTTAGGTACATCAACAATAACCTCTGGAGGAGACACAGAGAAAGAGGTAGTTCATTTGCTTATGTACAATAAAATACATAGATTTTACTACTAATGTCACCTATGGAGTGTCTATAATAGGTCAGCCACTCCGTTGTACATGATTTTATACAGCAGACGCTGAGTCAAGGACCTTGTCTCAAAGGCCTCGAGACGAGGAGAAAACAAGAAAAAACAAGGAGATAGATGCCAATTAGTATGATTGGTTCTCTTTTAGGTGTCACAGGCAAACACCTGCTGCGATGCCTAGCTTTACATCAGGAGGGCAGAAGGCTTCACAGATGAGGGGCATGTATCCAAAAGAACACTATCTAAAAGAAGGTTCTTGGATGGACAGAAAGATGTCATCATGGAGGCAATACAAAATTAATAAATTTACATCTTGACTTACAAATACAAACTTTTGTGAATTTTATCAATATAAGTCAGCCAATCAAAGGTGGTTTATAGATAAGCGACTTTACTAAAGCAATTTTCTACATCAGTAAACTGTAACATAGAATTTAGGGTCAGTGGTGACTTTGCATGGAAGTAAAATATTAAAAGTTGCCTGGTTTCTCTTTCTATGCTTTTTTCTCAGCATCCCAGCAGCTATGCCATATATGAATCAAGTAGATAATGAGTTCACTCAACAGCAATCACAGCAATACATATACATATACGTGTATCTCATATATATGTAGAGGTGGGTATAACTAGCCCCTATTCTGAGATAGAGAAAATACTCATATGAACAAAAATGCCTAGTACTATGTGATGTGTGATTTAGTAGTTCTACAGAGAAGAAACTTTAAGAACACAGGGGAAGAGATGCTTATGCGAACTTTCAGATTTTGTTTAAGTTAGTGATTCTGACTGTATGAACTTTTGTGTGATTTCTCTCCAGTCAATGATAGACCATTATAAAGAGTTGATTTTACATGTCCAGTATAATACTGCAATATACAGGAGTGATATATTTTTTTGAATTTGTGTTTTTGTTTCTTCAAGTAAATACCCAAAAGTGAAGTCACTGGGTGGTATGGTATTTCTATTTTTAATAT
The DNA here is from genome assembly GCF_002201575.2 of Neomonachus schauinslandi. Taxonomy (NCBI): domain Eukaryota; kingdom Metazoa; phylum Chordata; class Mammalia; order Carnivora; family Phocidae; genus Neomonachus; species Neomonachus schauinslandi. The sequence continues at coordinate 180,719,928 of NC_058404.1, forward strand.
TTTGAAGAAACCTCTATGCTGTTTTCCATAGTGGCCGCATCATTTACAATAGCCAAGATATAAAAACAACCCAAGTGTCCATTGATGGATAAATGCATAAAAGCAAAACAAAACAAAACATGTTGTGTATACATACAATTAAATATTACTTACACAAAATATAATGAAATTTTGCCATTTGTGACAACAAGGATGGGCCTACAGAGTATTGAGCTGAGTGAAATAAGTCAGACAGAAAATGACAAATACCACACGATCTCAGTTACATGTGGAATCTAAAAAGCAAAACAAATGACAACTACAAAAAACAGAAATAAACTCAAAAACATAGAAAACAAACTGGTGGTTGCCAGAGGAGAGAAGGTTGTGGGGATGGGCAAAATAGGTGAAGGGGATTTAAAGATACAAACTTCCTGTATAAAATAAATAAGTCACAGAGATAAAAAGTACAGCAGAGGAAATACAGTCAATAATTTTGTAATAACTTTGTATGGTGACAGATGGTAACTACACTTACTGTGGTGAGCATTCACTAATATATATAATTGTCAAATCACTATGCTGTACACCTGAAACTAATATAATATTGTGTGTCAATTATACTTCAATTAAAAAAAATAAGTAATTACTGATAAGGAGGGACTTTAAAAATAAATAAATAAATATTCCAATATATCCAGCTGGAGACATCCAGGCAGCATTCAAACTGCAAAGTAGCATTCAAACTGCAAATCAAATGAAGCATTTACAGAGTGACCGGTTTCAGAATCATGTACATGATATATACCCCACATGTCTTCTTGAATATATCTCTTAGCATCACTGATCACGCAGAATGTGGATGAACAAATCTAAAATTGCCACCAACTTGTTAGAATTGGCTGAATGCTTTCATTGAGACAGTGCCAACAGCGGTAAAAATTCACTGGAGTTTGAAGAAGTCTCAGGAACTTTTCTTGGTAGAGTTAAATATGGGTTTCTATAAATAGGAAAGGCAAAAAAGTAAAACCTATTTCTTACTAACAAAAGAAAAAAAACTGAGCAAAGATGTAAAGCTACAGCCTTTAAGGAGAGAACATCAAACTGAGAAAAAATAGTACTTATATTGTAAGACAGTGGGAACCCATTTAAAAGATCTTGAGATGGAGACTATGACCATAAACCAACTAATGTGAATAATATTATTTGAGGAATGGTGATGATTAAGTCTATTCTTTATAATTGGGGATGTTTCAAAGTTACCATATTTTTTCCATTAATTGATTTGTTCATCTATCCATTCATCCAGCTTTAATTAGGCCTATTCTATGTTTATTCACTCAACACTAATTAAGTGTTTATACTTGATGGCTATTTTGCCACATCTTGTGGACTTTGAGATGCTTTTTATGGAGGATGGATAAACAATAGCAACCAACCTAAAATTACCATGTGAGAGATAATCATATGTTGTCATTGAAGAATTATTTCACCTTTTATCTGACATGGTATCCTGTATGTGAGTGTGTGCGTGTGTGTGCGTGTGTGTATGTGTTAACCAGAGTAGGTTGATGTAAATTTATGGTATCCAGAAGCTACAAATGATTTCTTTTTTAAAGATTTTTTTTATTTATTTATTTGAGAGAGAGAGAATGAGAGACAGAGAGCATGAGAGGCAGGAGGGTCAGAGGGAGAAGCAGACTCCCTGCTGAGCAGGGAGCCCGATGCGGGACTCGATCCCGGGACTCCAGGATCATGACCTGAGCCGAAGGCAGTCACTTAACCAACTGAGCCACCCAGGCGCCCAAATGATTTCTTTTTGAATATGCTTGCTTGAAAGGAAAAAGGTGTATATAAACATTATTAGTTAGAAGTATATTCAATTTGTTAGTAGAAAATGAAATTGTTTCCGTTCATTTTATATGTAACAGTTCTCAGAACTCAAAATTGTGAAATGAGAGACTATTTTTTAAGACTCAGACCATATTTGTTGAAGGTTATGGAAAGAGACAGTGTCGACATCATCCTTGTCTGTCTAGTTCATAGAAAGTCAAAATGCTATTATTTAAAAACAGGCCCAGCTTAAACACTACCCACGAGCCATCTGATCGTCTTGTCTTTTGAATTTGTCCACCACTTTGATGTTAAATCTCAAGCACTTTGTCACAAAAGCAAATTTCTTTTTTTTTAAAGATTTTTATTTATTTATTATTGAGAGAGAGAGAATGATAGAGAGAGAGCATGAGAGGGAGGAGGGTCAGAGGGAGAAGCAGGCTCCCTGCTGAGCAGGGAGCCCAATGCAGGACTCGATCCTGGGACTCCAGGATCATGACCTGAGCCGAAGGCAGTCGCTTAACCAACTGAGCCACCCAGGCGCCCCACAAAAGCAAATTTCTGAGTTCTTTTTTAATTGCTGTGTAACTGACATTCAGCATTATATTAGTTTCAGGTGTACAGCATCCTGATTCAGCGTTTGTATCCATTTTGAAATGATCACAGTAAGACTCGTCACCATCTGTCACCACACAAAGTTACAAATTTGTTTTCCTTGTGATGAGAACTTTTAAGATGTAATTCCTTAATAACTTCCAGATTTGTAACACACTATCATTAACTCCAGTCACCATGCTATATAGACACTGTGCTGTACCAAATGAATATGACATATTCACTTTATAACTGGAAGCTTGTACCCCTTGATCTTCTTCGCTCTAACCTTCCTCCCCTCTAGCAACCAAAAATCTACTCTCTGTATCTATAAATTTTGTTTTGTTTATTCAGCTGTTTTGTTTCTTAGATTCCATGTACAAGTGAAACCACATGGCATTTGTTTTTCTCACTTAGCATAATACCCTCAAGGTCTGTCCCTATGGTCACAGATGGCAAGATTTCATTCTTTTTATAGCTACCTAGTATTCCATTGTATGTACATGTATATGGTATATATAATCTTTATGCATCATCTATCAGTAGATACTTAGGTTGCTTCTATAGAATAGTAGGGTATTGTAAATAATGCTGCAAAGAACATAGGGGTGCTTATATCTTTTTCAGTTAGTGGTTTTGTTTTCTTCAGATAAATACTGAGAAATACCATTGCTGGGTCATGTACTCATTCTATTTTTAATTTTTTGAGAACCCTCCAAACTGTTTTCCATAGTGGCTGCACCAATTTACTTTAAAAACAATGGCAACAAAGGCAAAAATAAACAAATGGGACTATCCCAAACTAAAAAGCTTCTGTACAGTGAAGGAAACCGTGAACAGAATAAAAAGGCAATCTACGGAATGGGAGAAGATATTTGCAAATCATACATCTGGTAAGGGATTAATATCCAAATTTCTAAGTTTTTAGCCTCAAAATTCTGAAATAAAAAATACACAGTCTTCCAAGCACATCAGGTACATTTCTTCAATGTGTTCTTGACATGGGAGAGATGATATTTACATCCTGATGACAATGAGAACTGAGAGAAAATAAATATATCATCACATATTTGCTTGATGAATTGATCAATAAGCATTTACTGTGTAATGTTGCCTTTGGATTATTACTCAAAAAGGCAAAATACATTAATCACAAATAATTAAAGTAAGCATGTTACTTGATTTACCACTTCCATTTTTGCATATTTGATAAGTAATAATCTTTTAAGGCCAGTTATTCTACTCAGTATTGCTAGAGTATTGTTGTGTATAATCCTAATATGCCAGTGGTTTAAAATATAAAACAGAGATTATCTATATGACAGATTTAGCTCTGCCTAGGTAGCACTTCTTCCAAGTGCTACAATGAAGAACAAGATGCATAAGGACAAAACTCCTGCTGTATGTCTGCTGATCATTTAACTGTGGAGGCAAATCAACACACGAGTATCTACAATAGAGAAATGTACATCCTAAGAGCCAGATGATCAGTTCAGTTGAGTAAGAGATCTTTTCTGACTGCTAGAGCTAAAATGTTCAATTCTTTTCTAATTCTACGCAGGCTTTTTTTATTATTTAGAAAACAGTTTTGCTCAGAGTACATGTCTGCCTCTTCTTCAATATTATTAAATGGTCATTAGAGGCTGCTGCATAGGGAACATATAAATGAAATGATACAAAAGGTGTAGCAGTTTCCATAGACAAGATGATAAATTACTATGAGGATAGCTGGCTCAAAGAAAACAGCAATAAAAGCCTATGGTAGAAGCAGCCTTCACAGAGAGCACAATAACTCAGCTGTCACAGGTTCCTGGGCTCTTGGAGGGTTGACAATGAAGTAAGTGGAAAGCTGATTCTATAGAATGAGTCAAACCATAGGCTTAGAAATACACTCTCACTAAAGTCAGTATTGCCACCTGTTCACCTGGACCACTTCCCAACAAACACGGAAGTATCATCACTCAGGATGTTGGTCACTCAGGTGTTGGTCCCCTGGTTTGGAGCATGGACATGCTGAATTCTGAAAGGAAAATAAAGTTGGAAAGATGTTTATTTTATTTTACAACAACCTTCACCTTACTCATTCCTTACAGATGCCCCACTAGGATATGAGAAAGGAGTCAGAATGAGAGTGATACTCATCATGTGGCAGTGGAGTGAAGACTCAAGCACTAGGAATATTTTAATTCTTGGGGGGGTTACATCACTCTTCCCATGTTGTTTCCATGCTAGACGATACTGACAGAGGAAGGGAGGAAAGAGGAGAGATAGACAAAGGCAGAGACAGACAAAAACAGGGACAGACACACACACACACAGCACAGAGGGTAGGGGAGAGAGAGAGATTTATCAGGAATCAGGGAGGCCCCTTCAATGCCAATGAGCTGGTGTTTCTTGCCCTAGTGAAAGTTTATGGACAGCACAGGCAGATTATGAACAATACGGAGAGAATTTTTTAAGGCAGGGGTGTTCAACCCTGACTGCACTTTAGAATGACCTAGAAAAGCCAATTTATAATAATCCATTCCTGGGTCCCAACCCAGCCCAATTAAATCAGAATTTCTGGAAATACAAAACTCCATAGGTAATTTTAACATAAAGCAAAAGTTGGAAAACTACTGGTCTAAGGGTATAGAGAATAAAATCAGATGTATTTTGATCGAGTTGACTATTTCTCATGTTATTTGAATTTGTAAAGTTTGAATTTGTAAGCATGTTATGGTAATAAATATCATCCATGCCTCAGCATCAAGAATGGATACAATAAATAATCGTGAGAGGACTCATTGACCTCAAGATACTTCAGATAAATATGAGGTTTCCTCCAGATGCTATATATTCTTCACATGCTGTGATACAATGCGTATCTTAAGGGCTGAGCATACAACATGTTTTCTTATGCCAATATATGTGTTTTTGACCATTTGTTAGCAATTGAACAAATTGGTTTTTTTACACCTTTTGTTTAGTGTTGTCATGTAGAGAAAAATGTGAAGATCCTTGGAATATTCTTTCTAAGATGCATGTGGTAGTCCTCAACTGTCACTAGACTTGAGTTTGAGTCTGGTTCTTATCCCAAGGTTTGGGTGACAACCTGATATATCTAAATATTTTTATAATTTATTATTATTACCTTATTTCTAAAATTGAGTTAATAATATTTCTCATGACCATATAGAGAAAATTAAATGTAAAATAACAATGTGCAGTGTGGATGCAAGGAATATATAGCAGGAAACTGGTTTGATATACTATTTGGCATATGTTTTCCTTGGTATTTCTTTTACATTGATACACATTCATTTGGTTTTAAAAGTTGGAGACTGGATATAAGATTAAAAAGTTTTAGAAAAATATGTGATGAAACTGAGCTAGTTTTTCCCCCACTCCCTGGAGTAGGATATACAGTTCCCAGTTGGAGCCAGGAGTGAAAGGGGAAAACAGAAGGTCCATTTACTGGGGTTCTCCTGACAAGTGATGCACCATCTCATCCAAACTCAAGAAAATAGAAGGATAAGAGAAACTTCAGATAGGTTTTGGGGAATATGAAAGTAAATGGTTCTAATTCTTCACTTTAGTAGTTTTTTTTTTTTTCCCCCCCCAGGGAAATTAAAATTCTGTATCCAGAAAGGCAAAGAGAAGAAGTTTTGTAAATTACGACTAAGGTCTTTAGAGAGAAAAAGTCTGAGCTCCATCAGAGTTACTAGACGCAGCAGAATGCTCCCAAAGAGTCACAAAAGAGCTTTGCTGGACCTGGATTCAGAGAGGCCTCCTATTTAGGAAAAAAAGACAACACAGCTGAAACTTCCATGTGACAAAGGATGAGAGCGGTCCAGGTCTACTGAAATAGATACCATGTCAGATGTTCCCATACACAATCCTGTGGCAATATTTATGCAACACCACCACCACCACTCCCTCAAACTTCAGAGAAAACCGAGCAAATGGTAGAGAGAAATTCCAATGTGGCTGACATTTTTTTTTCCCCACCATCCATCAGAGTGGAGTTTAAAATAGTTTTGTTGTGCAATGTTAAAATCACACTTCATGCTTGCCTGAAATTGTGGCCTAGATTTGTACCTGATATGGAATGTGTATCCATAACATACAAAACAAAACAAAACAGAATGCACACACACATCTACCATAGGATGGATGTCTCTGACTCTAGATTGCTGATAATCTACACTTGAACAAATTTTGCTGCATTAAAACTATTATATAAAACCTCCTGGGGCACCTGGGTGGCTCAGTCGGTTAAGCGTCTGCCTTCGGCTCAGGTCATGATCCCAGGGTCCTGGGATCGAGCCCCACATCGGGCTCCCTGCTCCGCGGGAAGCCTGCTTCTCCCTCTTTCACTGCCCCCTACCTGTGTTCCCTCTCTCACTATCTCTCTCTGTCAAATAAATAAATAAAATCTTTAAAAATAAATAAATAAATACAAAATAAAATACAATAAAATAAAACCTCCTGAATTCTTGCTTTATTTATTGTGGATTCTGTGCAGTGCTTCCTGTTTCACAGTTCTCTTCACTGTTTGTTTTTTTTCTTTTTTTTTTTTTTCAGTGTTTGACTCAACTTGGACTTAAGCATGCCACAGCTTTTGAGTTGATCCTGGAGAGCGAGGCTACCAAACCCAAGACCAGGCAGCTCACACATTAGTCAACTTCAAAGTAAACTCTACTCTTTATACAGCATTAGCCATCAAAACAATGAGCAGTTTCACACCCACCCACCCCAACACACAGTTTACCACAGTTCCACTATGTATAAGTAAGATAGAATACTTCAAACTGGCATGTGACAGAGTCATATCTTCAATATATTAATTGATTGCAGTACTGGCTTTTCTTTTAGGGAGAATAACAAAACTGGGTCTAAAGAGAAGAGGTGGGGGCGCCTGGGTGGCTCAGTTGGTTAAGCGATTGCCTTCGGCTCAGGTCATGATCCTGGAGTCCCGGGATCGAGTCCCATATCGGGCTCCTTGCTCAGCAGGGGGTCTGCTTCTCCCTCTGACCCTCCCCCCTCTCATGTGCTCTCTCTCTCTCAAATAAATAAATAAAATCTTTAAAAAAAAAGAGAGAAGAGGTGTGAGAAGGTCAACTGGTAACTAAAATTAGATGAAGAGAGAGAATGCTCTAGGATCAGGAGAGAGCTGGGTCCCTCTATTGCAGAAGAGCAAGATGCATAGCAAATATCCTCAGGGGATGAGCTGCCTCAGAGCAAGGACTCCCTCCCCACTCTGCCCTACATGTAACCCCCAACCCCACCCCACACACCAACCAAACACACAAACAAGTTTAAAAAAAAAGTTAGAAGGCCTAGATTCCCTGATAGGGAGTGACCACATAAAGAGAGTATCTTGTCTTCCATTTCTTTTCTTTTTTTTTTTTAAAGATTTTTTTATTTATTTATTTGACAGAGAGAGAGATAGCGAGAGCAGGAACACAAGCAGGGGGAGTGGGAGGGCGAGAAGCAGGCTTCCTGCCGAGCAGGGAGCTCGATGTGGGACTCGATCCCAGGACCCTGGGATCATGACCTGAGCCGAAGGCAGACGCTTAATGACTGAGCCACCCAGGCGCCCTTGTCTTCCATTTCTGAAGATATGGTAACTTATTTATCTTGACCACCGCTTCCACTAACCACTGTTTTTATCTAAGGTGAACCAGAAGATGCTGCAACACAGAGTCAAAATGACAGTGGCTAAAGAAAATGGAATACACAAGTGTATTTCTCTCATGTAGCTGTGCATACAGAGGTCTTAGGTTGCAGTACTGCAGGCATGTTTAAGAATTGGGGGGGGGGGCGCCTGGATGGCTCAGTCGGTTAAGCATCTGCCTTCGGCTCAGGTCATGATCCCAGGGTCCCGGGATGGAGCCCCTTGTCAGGCTCCCTGCTCAGTGGAGAGCCTGCTTCTCCCTCTCCTCCCCGCTCATGCTCTCTCTCGGTATCTCTGTCTCTCTCTCTCTCAATAAATAAATAAAATCTAAAAAAAAAAAAAAAGAGTTGAGGGAAAGGATGGGAGCCTTGCTGCTCACTTACAGTGGAACTGAAATGAAACAATAGGGGTGTCCTTATGGGTTTCAGCCATACTCTCACAACCAAAGAAGACCCCAAACCCCACAAAAACTAACCCAAGTAGGCTGTATTTCCTGTCTCACAACTCAGTGGCCACGTGCCAGTTGCAAAGAATCAGAATATATTCATGAGCCAGTCAGAATCTGTCCTGTTAAATACCTGTGGGGATGGACATCAGCATCTGCTCTGTCACTTGAATTTGATTACAGAAAAGACAAATCTGAACGGAGAGTTCTGACCTGGATATCAGAAAAGGAGAGGATTTTTTTTTTTTTTTTGGAGGTCTGCGTAGGAACTGCTGTGCTGTTACAGACTCACCAGCAAGATCATTTAGACCCATCTGAATATCCCTGAGGTACTTGTTATAGATAGGTTAATTTAGCATATTTTCACTTCTTATACATTTATATACATGAAGCATATTTCCTTTGAATCTAACTTTTATTGATTTATTTGGAGATTTAATGATTTTACTTACTCTGAACAGTTACACTCCCTCTCTCACTCTGCAGTCCTAAGCCGGCTTCAATACGCTGTAGTATATTTAGCATTGTAAATCCACCACGACACCAAAAAGCCTGGAATGCACATCATTTTGAAGAGTGAAATGGCTGGAGAGCATGAAGTCTCATTATCCACAGGTAAGGGACTGAAATCTGTGTCTAGATATTTAAATATAAATAGTTCGTGATATCTGGACTGTGACAGATGTAAGTGGCACTATCACTTCTTAATTGCTTCCATTACTAACTTCATTACTTCTTTTTGGCTTTAGGAGGACCCCGTGTGAGCTCATGCTTCGGGTGAGAGAGAAATGGGCACTTTTCCATGGGTACATTGCTGGAATTTTGTGGATACACGTCACACTCGGATCCCAGGTTACAATAAACCAGTGGCTGAAATGATGCTTGGGGAGTTGGCTGCCATGTGGGCTCCCTCAGCAAGGCAAGTGCCTAAAGTCAGCCCTGCCGGTCGCATTCTCCAGTCTCTGTCTGTTCATATCGCCTTGTCTCTCGGAGCCCATGGTGCAGTGTTGTAGCTAGAGGGACATTTGCTTTTCTTAGGTAACGGGTCAATTTTACCATCGATATTCTTTTCCTACCACTGAGATACAATTTATTTTTTAAGAAAAACCTCCATTGGGCGCCTGAGTGGCTCAGTTGGTTAAGCGACTGCTTTCGGCTCAGGTCGTGGTCCTGGAGTCCCGGGATCGAGTCCCACATCGGGCTCCCTGCTCGCGGGGAGTCTGCTTCTCCCTCTGACCCTCCTCCCTCTCATGCTCTCTGTCTCTCATTCCCTCGCTCGCAAATAAATAAAATCTTAAAAAAAAAAAAAGAAAAAAAAAGAGAAAAATCTCCATAGTGTCCTGCTATATTAGGCAATGGGACTTTAACTTTCCCAGAAGTATACGAAGTCTGAAGGGTTGAATTGAAAATACAAGATCACATTTCCTTAGTTGCTGATGGGAATGGGGCAATTAACTCTGTCTTATACATGTACTTTGGGGCATATTCTGTTGGTGGTTGATATTTTTCAATAATACCCTTTCTAGAGCTTTCCTGTCTCTGATTATCAGCGGATAATCTTCAAATCCCTTTGCCCTTTTCTCTTTCATGCAGATAGTTAAGCTCCTTCATTTATGGGTTTATGTAATGTATTCACTGAGTGCTTGTCAGAACTGCTGCTTCTATGTTTTTTCAGAATCTTTCTTGGCAATTGATAACTAAGATTTTTACCTGCATTGAAAGAAACAGTCTATGTTGAAATTATGTCAAAATAGCTTATTGAAAAGTGAAAAATTCAAGTTATCTCTTTTGAACGCTATAAGAAATTATTTAACAGACATTTACATTTACATTTACTTAGGCTAAGCACCCTGCCAGGCACTAATGTCTAAGACACACTCCCTGGTTCCAGTGCGGACAGCTTGAGAGCAATACTAGAGTAGGCAGTTAGGTGAGCAGGAGGCGAGAAAGGGGGATGGCAGATGGGCAATAGCCAGGACCCCCCCAGTCTCCACCTAGAGACCTCCCCTTCTCCCTTAGACCAATCCCTTTTGCAGTTTAGCACAGTTTGATAAGCAAGACATAAGGGCCACAGGGACTTTCCCTACTTTGAAGCGTATGCACTTAAGGAAAACCTTGTCCACTAGTAACCCCGAGGCTATTATAATATCATTATAATATCATTTGCATTGCACTCACCCGCGCCCCCCACCCAACCCCTCCCGGTGGGTTTTGCTTAGGCCTTCCTGGGAAGATCGAGGATGCAAATAGGTGGAAAAGGTTGGGGTGCAAGAAACCAGGGCAGATCCAGAGGGTGGTGTGATACTGAAAACATGGGAAGGAGGAGACCAAATAGACCCCCATAAAAAAACACAAGGCCGAATTCTGCAGGCTGCTACCTTCCGTCCAGTCAACCCGTTCTGGAGTGTACTTTCGCTTCGCTAAATATTATCTTTGCTGCTTTAACTCTCTATCCAGTCTTCCCACTGAATTCTTTCACAAGAACCAAGGAATTTTACAATCTACCACTTGGTAACAAGCATCACATCAATAAAGTGTGAAAATACAAGTTATATGAAATATAAGGAATGATAAAATGAGTGACACTGATTCAAGTTTTGTTTTTGCCATACTAACTGTGAAACCCTGGGCAAGTTACTTACTTTGAACTTGGTATTCTCCTTTGCATAAGGGGATGATAAAAATAATGCCTGCTCTGAGGAAGAAATATGAGCATAAACATAAAGTTCTTAGAACAGTGTCTGGCACACAGTCAGCATTAAATAAATGTTGGTTATTTTTACTATTCCTTAAAGCAAAGTCCAAATACAGAATAGTGATCAGAACCATGGGAGCTAAGGAGGGAGACAATGTCTCTCTTGAATAAATGTAGAGAAAAACAAAAACAAAAATGAAACAACAAGTGGCTGCAAGGGCAATGAGTGAACTGCATAGATCTTCTTGGATTAGTAGAAACATCTTTTGCCTTGGGCCAGGTGTTAAGATGGGTGTGTGGGTGTGTGAGCATATGTGAGTGTACATGTATTGTGTGTGTGTTGGGGGAGTTCAGAGAGAGTTTTATTTTGCATTTTGTGTTTTTTTTTTTTCTTTTCCAAATAAAGGACTAGATTTCTTAAATTCATTGTATCATTTATATCATTTATAATTTTTCGGTTGCAACATAGTCTAATTTTGACTAATTATCTATAAAGAAAATTTATCAGAAGTTTGGGGGAAGGCACAGGATCAAATGGAAGGGTGAAGAGCCAGGCCCAGAGAAGTGAGAAACCCAGCAGTCATGGTAATAGAGAATATTCAAGAATATCCTTTGGGGGCTCCTGGGTGGCTCAGTTGGTTAAGCGACTGCCTTCGGCTCAGGTCATGATCCTGGAATCCCTGGGTGGAGACCCTGGATCGAGTCCCGCATCGGGCTCCCTGCTCAGCAGGGAGTCTGCTTCTCCCTCTGACCCTCCTCCCTCTTGTGCTGTCTCTCATTCTCTCTCTCAAATAAATAAATAAAATCTTAAAAAAAAAAAAAAAAAAGAATATCCTTTGGATTCTCCTGCTAAATTGAATAAACTCCAACTGCTTCTCTCATGCATCCTCTCAAGATTCAGGTTTCTTGTTACTGTCCTACCTCTGCCTGCCTCCGGAGCCTGCCATTCGCCCCACTTTAAAGGTGTCGGTGTCAAAAAACACCATACCAGAGACAGGGTCTCGAAGAATTTAGTGTTTCATTCCTCAGGAATATGGAAGTTCCTGAATGATGAGAGCTTCCGGGTCACGGGACTCACCACCAGTGAGAAGTAGAGGGAGAAGGAGGGAGACAGAGTGTGGTTCTAGGGCAGAGGCCCATGGGATGTTTGCATAATGTGGGGTGCAGACTAATCGTGGCAGGTGTCTCCTGTTGCACGGGAGGAAATCAGCTGGGCAGGGCCGGGGGCCTTGCCTTGATTCATAAGGATTAACAGAAATGAGGATGCTGGGATGTCTGACGCGGTGTCTGCTGTGTCTGCCTTTAATGGCTTAGCTAACTGCTGTTGCGCTGGGAGAGTCTTACTGCTTCCAAGGCTATTTCTCTACAGTCCCCACGGGACAGAGCCTGACTGGTCATGCTTGGTTATCTGACCACCCCATGTGTTTCCCTGTGACTTACAGACCATCACAGCGCCACGCATTGGAGCATGACTTTTCCCCAGGGGAGACAAAGATTACCAGGCAGACGGATGATGAGAAAGAGCATCTCCTAGCCTGAGGGTGTGTTGATCCCCAGTCTTTAAAGTCTTTTGAAAAAGTGTTTTTTTTTTTTTCTTTTATGTGTTATAATAAACGCAAAAAAAAAATGAGAAACACATTTTTGGAGGCAGATAGCTTATGTAGGAAGAGACAGGAATAGAGAGAGGACAGAGGGAGTGAGATAGATTAAAAAATATATAAAAATAAAAATAAAGATAGTATTCAGATTTTAAATTTAATTCATTGTCTTTGAAATGTGTAATATACACCAAACTGCATCTCATTCCCAGGTCCACTGTTGACTAACTTTGTACCCTTGGGAAAAGAACTCCTTTTTTGTTTGTTTGTGAAAGGATACGTGACTCTATGAGTTGTTTTTAGATGAAAAGTGATAAAGTATCTCCTAATTGACATGAAAATATGGTTATGGGCTTTGGCATGCTCCTACATATCCTTGAGAATAACTGCTTTGTGTTCAATGGCCAAGAAAATGTAAGGGCAGTCTCGCAATTAAAGGAGAGAGGTACCTACATCAGGTTAAGATTTTCCTTAAAGTGTTGACAAACTCTGGGCACTTGAAAATATGTTTTCATTATGCTCCGAGTCTTAGGGGCCAGTGAGATGAGATAATTCAGGGAAATTCTTTTAAAAATGTTTATTGAACCCTTTTATCTAGGAATTCTGCTACTGTGGATATGAGTAAACCAACAGAAAAAATCTTCCATTCGAAAGAAAAATGCAGACAAGTAAATAAAAATAATAATACCAATATATGAAAAATCAAAGGAAATAGAATGCTTTGAGTAATTTTTCTCAGAGCATCTGCTCCTGAGATCTTGTGATACAGAACTATAAAACCGGTGGTATGTTGGAACCAGCTCCTAAGGCTCAGATGTGCTGATTGTGGGCATCTCTTTCCAATTTTTTTTTTAGTGATGTCATGTTAATAACTTGAAATTGGCCATGGTGGGGACATTTACACCAAAGAAATAGACACATAATAGAAATAGAGACTTTCCTTCACTGCAACACCTAGAATCATTTTTTCAAATGTTTATATGGTGATGTTTTTATACTGCTGTGTACCATTCTAAAAAAAAAATAGTTGAAGAGAAAAGGAAAACACTTTTATGTCTTTAGGCTAGAACAGCTTAATATTTTACGTATTTTTTTCCTTCATATCTGTGAAGTTATGTTTTGCATGCTGATGATAGTTTCAGAATGATTGTCTTCTTTATTTGTATCTAGGAACCTCCAGAAAAAAAATGCAATAAATAATTCTAAACTCTTAATGAATGGTGTTCTTATTAAGATATCAGATAATTTTATTAGAGTGATAATTTTGATGGAGGTTAAGTGACTTTTACATGTTTTTCCCTTAGCTGATAGTCTCATCATTAAACATCACAGATAAGAACGCTTGTTGTTATGTTCTAGATCAATGCGTGGTAAACATGAAATACCCATCTGGTAGACTGATGTGGAAACTAACCAAGCACTAGCTTCAGCATTCAAATGACCTGGGGTGATCATCACTTGCCAAAATACCAACTGAAATTCACAGGACAGCTTTGCTGGACTGAGTGCTGTTTTGCTTCGTACACATTAATTTCACAGTTTCTCTTTGCACCAGTGATCACCAAGGATCCATGTCCTACTGCCAATAAATAAGACTTCATTTGTTTCTTGAAATAATTATTGGAGTGAAATAGAATTTGCAGAAGCCAGTTGTTGTAGCCTGAGGCTATTTCTCCTCTACTAGAGCGCTCTAAATTCGTTAACTTTTGGCAATTACTTTTGTATCAGACAATTATCTTTCTAACCCAGTCGATTTGTCCATATTTTCCTCACTGCACAGTCTGTAAGGTGGGGAGAAAAATCTGCCTGTTTGTAGAGTTATTTTTGGGTATACGGAATTGTAAAAACCTGACTTCTTTAGTAATGTTCATTCTTTTCTTACTTAGTTATTACCAGTGATGCGTAAAGATGAGTAATACTGTGTTGTGTAATAATGACTCCACCACCCTTCTCAGGCTTCAATAACCATGGAGAAGGGTTTTAAAGAGTTTTAGATGAGTAAATATCACCTCCCCCATGAATTAACGCAGGTGGGGACAAGTTACAGGATTGAGCTACTTCTTAGTGATCTGTATGCCTAGAGCTGGTCTGTTAGGCTCCCCGAGTTCTGCTGCAGGAAGGAGTTGATGATACCTGGGGTGGGGGTGGGGGTGGGGGTAGGTTCTAATTGCTAATACTTCCTTAGGGCAGATAAAGGTTAGCAGGTAAGGGAAGGAGAAAAGTTCAGGAACACGTAACAACACTTGTCCCCAGAGTCCTAGTCAAAAAATAGAGAAAACAGATTCTCATTGCATTTTTTCAGAGGATGTTTGAAAGGGATATCTGTTCTATTAGACATCTAAGGTTCTAAAAACATGATGAATTATGGAAAGGACCTGGATTGATAATATTTTCTGATCTAGGTTTCCTCTAGATTGGTGAGATGTCCTCTCTGCTACTGGAAAGGTTAGTTTCTACAGGAGTGAGAAGCCAAGACAGTCTGAGAATAGACAGACACGATCCTCTTCCAAGGGGAGTGTTGGAAGACAAGTGGACTAATTCTGTAGGGGTAGGTACAGAGATTGGAGAACTGCAAGGTTTGAGTGCGAAACCTGATTCACAACTTAGGATTTAGTTAAATTTCTTACCTCTCCAAGCCCTGAATGTCTGATTTATGACATTGTGGTAAAAAAGGCTAGCTAGTACACCAGTCCCCCTCCCCACTGTTAATCCCAGTTTGACATTATGCATTTCAGTCGTCTGTCTGGAAGCAGATGATCCTCCCTCTGAAGTATTATTAGAATGCCAAAGCAGCCTAACCCTCATCATGCTACGTCATTCACTACACCTCTCATCACATAGGCATTTTATCATCTCAATCATTGCAAGAAGGGGTGAGTACAGTCCAGTAAGAAGGGTGACTACAAAGAGATATTTTGAGAGAGAAAGATCCCATTAACATAACTTTTATTACAGTTTATAGTTAGAATTGTTCTATTTTTTTTCGAATTTATAATAAATTTAAAGTAGGAACATTGTATTGTGATCCACTGGATAATATGAGATTCAAAGAACAGATTTGTTATTTGTTTTTTTTCCCTTAGCAGTTTTATACACTTTTTTTTTATTCTTATGTTAATCCCCATACATTACATCATTAGTTTTAGATGTAGTGTTCCATGATTCATTGTGCATAACACCCAGTGCTCCTAGAATTGTTCTACTTTATTATTAGTTAATAATAAATCTCTTAATGTGCCTAATCTGTTAATCTCTTAATGTGCATAATTTAAAATTAAACTTTATCCGGGCACCTCGGTGGCTCAGTCGGTTAAGCATCCGACTCTTGGTTTCGGCTTAGGTCATGATCTCAGGGTCCTGAGAGAGATCAAGCCCAGAGTTGGGCTCCACACTCAGCAGGTATTCTGCTTTCCCTCTTCCTCTGCCCCCCACCCCCACTCACACACTCTCCCTCACAAATAAATAAATAAATCTTAAAAAAAAAAAACCATAAAATTCAACTTTATCATAGGTATATATACATAGGAAAAAACAGTATATATTAAGTTTTGATACTACCCACAGTTTTAGGAATCCACTGGGGGCCTTGTAACATATTCCCCCCATCCCCTACAAGGGGCGACTACTATATATATTGAACATGTAAATAAGCCTGGCACCAAATTAGAAGCTTTACTTCCTCCATCTGTCTTAATCTTTTTAACAATTCTATGTGGTATATCTTGCCATTATCTACATTTTCAAGTGAGGAATTGGAGTTTTAGAGTGATTACACAGTTCTCTCAAAGTCACATTGCTAGAAAATGGCAGAGTTAGAATTCAAACCCAGAAAGCCGCTTTCCAAAGCTCACACTCTTACTGATTACGCTCTAGCAATCGCTGTATTTCTCACCTAGTTGATAGCTATGTGAAGTACATATGAAAAGCATTGGTTGACCACTTCTGTGTAACAAAATACCATAAATTTAACGGCTGGAAACAACATCAATTTATTAGCTCATAATTCTACAGGTCAGAAGTCCCAACAGGCTGCTTTTTCTTCTCAAGAATGAAAATAAGGTGTCAGCTGGGCTGGTTTTTCACGTAGAGACTCAGAGCAAAAAACAAATCTGCTTCCAAGTTCATTCTTATGGTTGATAGACATCAATTCCTTTCAATTAGAGGACTGACGCCCTTATTTTCCCCCAGAACTCTCATCTGGGCACTACTCTTAGCTACTATCTCTTCCCTGGGAAGTTTGCAACATGGATGTTTGCTTTCCTCCAGGCCATCCAGTCAGCTATTTCTGACTTTTTGACCAGTAGGAGAAATCTCTTTTGTTCTTTTTTTAAAAAATTTTTATTGTTATGTTAATCCCCATGCATTACATCATTAGTTTTCGATGTAGTGTTCCATGATTCATTGTTTGTGCACAACACCCAGTGCTCCATGCAGAACGTACCCTCTTTAATACCCATCACCAGGCTAACCCATCCTCCCACCCCCTCCCCTCTAGAACCCTAAGTTTGTTTTTCAGAAATCTCTTTTGTTCTTAAGTGGTGATGAGATTAAATCAGGCTCACTTGAATAATCTCCCTTTCTTAAAGTTAATGAAAGCCCACATTATATAACCTGGTCACAGAAATAAAATGTGGGGCACATGGGTGGCTCAGTTGTTCAAGTGTCTGCCTTTGGCTCAGGTCATGATCCCAGGGCCTGAGATCCAGTCCCGCATGGGGCTCCTTGCTCAGCAGGGAGCCTGCTTCTCCCCCTGCCTGCAGGTTGTGCTCTCTCTCTCTCTGACAAATAAATAAAATCTTAAAAAAAAATTAAAAAAAAAATTAAATGCATCCTATTCACAGCTCCAGGTATTATGCAGGACATTTACAGTAGAAGCAGGAAATGTTGAGGACCATGTTAGCATTCTGCCTACCACATGAGGAATGAGTGACAATCTCAAATTGTTGTGAGGATTAAGGGTAATAATCATAAGTAATGAATTGAGCATCTTTATTAGCATATAACACTGGATGCATGGTAACGATAATGATGGGACATCATGGAGGGACATGCATGGAGACCAAATCAGGAAATAAAATCATACATGCAGAGTCAAATAGCCCAGATAAGAAACAAGACTGATATGTGCAGTGAGGGGTTCAGATTTTGTTGTTGGGGACCAAGTTTAATATTTATAATTTACAGACTGTATTTATTGGATACTGGTAGCTTGTTAGGTAGGGGCTAGACCAAATTTTAAGACATAGGAATAGGGTCAGCATTATCTATATTGATTTCTAGGCTTTGTACTGCTAGTTTAGTTGCATCCAAGATATGCAGCTTCTCTCTTATTCTACCTGCTATTCTTGGAATAAACCACTGCCTTCCCTGTCTTAGAAATTTTCTTTGTCTCTTTCCTATATTACCAAATTCCCTAGTACTAGTTCATTCTTATTTATGATGTGCTATTATCAATTCATACATCTACCAAGAGGAATTTTATATCATCTATGTGATACATTATTTTAGATACTAAGTTATAGTGAGGGAAAATATATATATATATACACATCCAAATTATGTCTTATTATGCATAAGTGTTGTAAAAGCCATGATAGTTGACTAATATAAATTACGATTATGTCAGATGAAGCTTTGGCATAGTATCTATTAGATCAGGTTATGGCAGCTGTATGGGAGCTCATAATTCCTCCTTGTCCATATTTTATCACAGCGTATGTAAAACCAAATTGTAAACAAGAATATAAGATAGGGTATGTTACTATTAATCATCAGATTTTACAACAAAGCAATAATTATCAAGATATAGAGATTCTATATCAAGAATACTTGGCATTAACGAGAATGGTAATTATTGAATAAAAAGAGCTCCCTTCTTTCATAAAACATCTGATGAGAGCCTAGTTTCTGCTAAGCACTGGTGGTATGTAGCAGGGATAAATAATACCTGCTCTCAAAGAGATTATGATGTATTTAGGGATCAGAGAACAGAGAAATAAATCAATGATTCCAGAGTATGTTGAGTTATGCCAGAGTTATGCACAGAAAGCTATAGGGACAAGTGTTATTTTAAAATCCCAGAAAGGTTATAACTTGAGTAGTAGACTGTGATTTGACCGTTGTGCCATCGAGGCATGGACTCCAGACTTATCCCGCTCTTCACATTTCCTATTATATTATCACACATATAATAGATTTGTAATTCACATATGTTCAATGACTAAATGAGAAAAAAGTTAGTTGATTATTTATTTGACTACTAGGGTCTTTGCTTCTTTCTCTTACTTATCCTCCCAACCAAGTACAATCTAACCACACCATTTTCTTCCCAGGATCTGGCTTCAGGGGACTCTTGCTCTACCCCTGATTTAGAGTTCAGACCTAACTCCATCAGCCTAATCTAGTGGTTCTTGACCAGGAACATTTTTCCCCTCCAGGTATTCACCAACACCTGGAGACATTTTTGTGAGGGGACAGGCGGTAATGTGGGTTGTTACTGGCATCTAGTGGGTAGAATCTCAGGATGTTACCACACATCTATAATGCAGACAATCATCCCTCTCCTCATCAAAGAATTATCTGGCCAAAATGCCAATAGTATAGATGTTGAAAACCCTGATATAATTTCATCTTTCTAACCCCAGGAATTGGTTCAGGGAAGAGCACCTGATCTAAACTGATCTACTCAGAAAAAAGGTTGGAGGTTTTCCTTGATGTCAGGAGAAATGAAGCTCTATCAGTGAAATATAAACCTGGAAGCATCCATTGAATGCGGAAGTGTTTAGAGCTGAGACCTAAGGGAACAATTTTAGACCATGAAGAAAAAGTTATAGAGGATTAGCATCCACATCAAGGAGGATGAGCGAAGAAACATAAAAAGAAATTAGTATAATTTGAACAAGGAGATAAAACATAGCCCAAAGCCTCCAATACCTCTGAATGTTTTAGTAATATAATCCAATAAATTCTCTTCAAATTATTTAAATATGTGGTCTCGATAACTTGCAACAAAACCCTTCAATCCAATGAAGAGTAAATTAGTGCATTACAAATAAGACATAGGTAAAGGCAAAAAAGAAAACAATAGGTGAAGGGAGGGGCTAGCAAATGTAAAGGGGATTGTGACTCAATATGATTTATTCCAGCATCGCCACTCGGACATAGTGTAAGCACCGCCAAGAGTACATGTTATGGAAAGAGAAATGCTGATGCACTAGGATGTTCAAAAAAATCTTATGGATTCTCACATTCACCTTGGCATTCAGAGATCCCTTGATCTAAAAGATGCCGTGTCCCCTCCCCCAGGTCCACACAGTCCAAAAGATTTCCCACTAATTCTTCCTCCTCCATGGAGTCTCCTCAGATCCCACTGGTCATAATTAGCACCATCTTTTCCCCACCAACATTTACTGTTAATTATTTGAATTTCTTCCGTATGCTCTATTATAGTCTGAGAATTAAGAGCTATATTTTTTCTGCTCCTTAGATTTCAACTACTGAAAACTAATCACAGTCTTCATCATCTTTGTGGCTCACAATTTAGACTATTTATACCTAGTAGAAACTCATGAAGTCTTATTTAATTAAATAATGCTATATAGCCCGAAGAATACAAAACAGTTTTTTTTTTTTCCATTTGGGGCTGAAATAATGTTTTAAAATCCTTATGGAAGATTGTCCTTCTATACCTGTGACACAGCTCAACAATCCAAATTACCGGGGGGGCGGGGGGACTCTGGATTTCAAAACTTGGATTTAGATGCTCTTACTGCTGATGTTTCCTTCAAGTTTAAAGCTCTTCCCTCCTCCTGAGGTGATCCTAACAAAAAGTGTTTTTTATTCTTCTACTTTTATCCATGTTCATTATTTTCGAGCATGAACATAGAAGAGTATCACAGAACATTGCTATTATCCTCAGAAGGGGACTGCTATCCTCAGTTATTATACGTATATTTGTCTCAAACAAATAGAGCAATCACAATCCCTTTGTGCCAACTGAAGCTGACATTTACATACTTTTAGATTCTTCTTGGGAGTAACACACTCTGTGCAGACACAGAACATAGCTTATCTGCACTATCTCCTACCACAGGATGGTAGCTCCGAAAATCTGTTCAGATCCTGAACCCCACATTTTAGAATTTTTCAGCAGCTTCCCAAATCTCAAAAATATAAGCCAGAATGTTTTGTACAGCATGTTAGGACCATTGGATACTATTTCTTGCCTCCATCTAAACCACCCCCTTCTTCATATGCTTTCCTCTGAACATCTGCTAGTATGCATTCATTACTCAAGTACTTTCAACAAAGCATGCTCTTCCCTACCATCACTGGTTTTGCATATCATGCCTGCTCTATTAGGAGGCATTCTCCACTCCCTTGGCAACATGATTTATTCCTATCCATACTTATGGCTTAAATCTTGAACCTTACTGATCTTCTGACCACCCCACCTTAGGGCAAGATGAGAACTCCCTCCTCTCTGCATTATAAGCACCCTGTGGAATCTCTTTCTATTCCAATTGCTGCTTTCCTCCCCAAACAACTTGGGAGTCCTTTAAGGAAGGAACCTTCTTGTATTAATGTTTTTATCCATTAAGTGAGGGACTTTCTAATGTTTGGAACTGTAATCCACATCAATAATATAGGTTAAAGAGAGGCTCAGAACACAAGGGTGTGTGTGTGTGTTTCTAACTGAAATTCACTAGGAAATTTTCTCCTTTTCTTTTTCATCTTCCATCCGTTTTATATTTAAATAAAAACTACCCTCCACTCTACTATTCTCTTTCACACCTAAGTAAACAGCATCACCATCTACTCAACTGTTCAACACACACTCTGAGAGTCATGTGGATCTCATCCTTTCCCCATCCTGCCCTTGCACTCTGTCTGCTCTGCTGCTGCTGGTTCCATCTCAACTCAAGGATTAGTCCATAACCCTTCCTGCTCTAGGTAATGGAAATAGCCACCACGTGGACTTTGCACTTCCATAATTATCTTTGCCTCATCTTTTAAAAATGCAAATAATATTCAAGCCATGTCATTCTACATTAGTTTCCTAGGGCTTTCATATCAAATTACTACAAGTTGGTAGCTTAAAACAACAGAAATTTATTTTCTCACAGTTCTAGTGGACAGAAGCCCTAAATCAAGGTGTTGGCAAGGTTGCACTCCCTCTGAAATTTCTAGGGGAGAACACTCCCTTGCCTCTCTCAGCTTCTGGTTGGATCCAGAGTTTTCTTGACTTGTGGCCATGTAATGCCAATCTCTGCCTTCCACTTCACTTGGCTTTCTCCTTTGTGCATCTTGGTCTCAATTTGTCCTTTGCCCATTCTTATGAAGACGTCTGTTAGATTTAGGGGCCACTTTAACTCTAAGATGTCCTTATCTTGAGACCTTTAATTTAATTACGTCTGCAAAGACTCTTTTTCCAAATAAAGTCACAATTACAGGTTCCTGGTCGATCTATCTTGGGGGTGTGGGAGGGAATGGTACTATTTAACCATTTGATGGTTTCTTAATGCCTAGGTACGTCAGTTTTTGGGGGATGGGTTAGCCTGGTGATGGGTATTAAAGAGGGCACATTCTGCATGGAGCACTGGGTGTTATACGCAAACAATGAATCATGGAACACTACATCAAAAACTAATGATGTGATGTACAGTGATTAACATAACATAGTAATAAAAAATGTTTACTGTATGCTAATAGTAGGTATAAAATAAAAGGTAAAGAAATTCAAGATGAAAAAAATAGGTTATTAGCTTTAGTTTTTGTGGCTTCTATTATAATGTGTCTTTACATATTTTCATCTGTGCCCCAGACTAGATGATAAATAAGTTCATGAGAGCACATACCATATGTACAATTTCCAGCAGTATAAATCCAGATGTCTAGAACACCACTGACATTCAATAAATATGTTGGACCGGGGCGCCTGGGTGGCTCAGATGGTTAAGCATCTGCCTTCGGCTCAGGTCATGATTCCAGGGTCCTGGGATTGAGCCCCACATCGGGCTCCTGGCTCAGCAGGGAGCCTGCTTCTCCTTCTCCCTCTGCCTCTCTCCCTGCTCATGCTTTCTCTCTCTCTGTATTTCTGTGTCTCAAATGAATAAATAAAATCTTTAAATAAAAATAAATAAATAAATATGTTGGACAAATAAATTAGATAATTATTGAAGAAAATAAGGAATGGATAGTGTTAAAAAAAACAAAATTCAACTGAGTAAATTTGAAGATCTAATTGGCTTTATTAAGTAATTCATGAATCGGGCAGCATCCCATCTAGCAAGCAGAGAGATGCTATGGGAGCTATACAAAACAGAAGAATTTTATAGGCAGAAACAGGAGAGACAACTAGCAAAAGAAAATAAAAGATTATTTCAGATAAGGTCACCTTCCCTTAGGGGGAAGAGCAAGGTATCTTATTAGGTGGATTACCACATCTTCCTTTGGGGAGTGAAAAAGGCCCATGTGACAGATTACTTCACTGGTGCTGACCAGCAAATGCCTGACTGACCAGTTAAGACTACACTTTTGGGGGAGGTTGAAACTGCAATTAGTTTGGGTGTTAAGCCTTGGTTTGGTGATTTGGCCTTCCATAAGTGACTCTGTTTGGGGTTTGGAGTTTAACAATAGAGAGAGAATCTCATTGACCCATTCTAAAATAATTTTTATGTGTTCTGCTACTTCCCCCATGTCTGAGGAATAACTTGGAACACCCTAGTAAAGTTAATGTACTGAGAAGGGTTCAGATTAATCCTTCTACTTTATAAAAGCTCGAAATTTAGGATTTACACTGAGGATAGGGAAGTTTACCTATTTAGAAACAGAAATAAAGCTTGACCTAAATGTAGCTTTATCTATCCTCTTGTTTTTCCCTAAACAAAAGCATAAAATATTCTGTAATGAAAGACTTATTTTTAAATCAACTTCATATGCTTGATTTCATATAACACTTCATTTTTTAATATTGTATGCAAGACATCTTTTATATGGCTCCAAGGAAATTATGGAATACACTTAACAAAGTCAAATAATATTAATACTGTCAGAACAAAACCCGTTTCATATATATGGTAAGTAATAAAAAAAGAAAGGGCACATAAGATAATTCCCCAAGACATTAAAGTGATAACATAGCTAGATATTTTGTATTGACTAGTGAGAACTTATAGCTCACTGATTGCTAAAAATTGCGAACACTTACCTGAAAAGTAAAATTAGTCATTGGTTGAATTTTAATCTTTGTTTAAAGCTTATAGCAAGAAAAAGTATTTAAATCCACTTAAGTATAAAACTATTTTATTTTAATCAAATTAATGAAAAAAATGATTCTCAATCTCTTTAGAAATGTTAACATTATTCTCAGAATAATAAATTAGATAGGTTAGACTTTAATTATAAATATTTTTGACTCATTGTAATAGTCAAATGTCTCTCAAGTATTTATTTTGAATTCTTGTTGACCTCAAAAGTTGGAAACAGAATAAGAATTATGATAACAAAGTACGTTGTTTTTCAGCTTTCACACTTTAAAAGAAGTCTGAGCAAGTGAGAAAATTAATCAATATAACCAATATCAAAAAGAAAATAGAACTGCATCAAAATTACTCAATTTTGTATTTTTTTTATTAAGTACTCACCGTGTCCAAGAAGCTGGATAATGCATGCTAATATATGTATTTTCATCTTATGAATCAAATTTGATACAAAACATAAACAGAAAAATAGAAAGTGAGAAGAAATAGTTGGAATTGGGGTATCATTTAACTCTGCAGAAAATGTACTCATTCCTTTCATAGACATTTATTGGGCACAAAATATGGGACAGGCAATATGCTTTATAGAATTTAATCCAAAATGGATGACATGCATTTCCCTTCATCAAAG
Organism: Neomonachus schauinslandi; assembly: GCF_002201575.2. Classification (NCBI taxonomy): domain Eukaryota; kingdom Metazoa; phylum Chordata; class Mammalia; order Carnivora; family Phocidae; genus Neomonachus; species Neomonachus schauinslandi. Next base: position 180,744,623 of record NC_058404.1, read on the forward strand.
AAATCACTTTTTGTCTCCTAAGCATTTTGATATCCTTTCCCTTATTCATTCACTCAATAATTATTTATCAAGCGCCTACTATGTAATGGACATAATGTTATTTGTTGGGTAAATAACGGTGAACATCAATCCCTCAATGATTTACTCTTCTCCATAATGAGCTCATTTGACTATCAGTAAACTCATTTGATTTCATACAGATTATTATTATTATTATTATTATTATTATTAATTATTATTATTTTGTCCACAGTCAACGTCTTAGACCAGTCCACCAACATCCTCTCAGAGACTTTGGAAATAAATTCACTCTCCTATTATGTCTTTTCCAAACCACTCTCTATGTAGCCTCACACACCTTTTAAACCACTTATAATGAAATTAAAATAAAATGCAAACTCTGTTCTAGTGATTAATAAAGACTTGAGATTTAACTCAGGCATTTTTGCCTCCCAACCTATGTAAGGTATCATACTTTTAGACTATCCTCATTTGCCCAGTGAGTCCAATGACTGGTCCTTTCTAGTACTTTAGGTCTCTTAAATCTTTTTTTTTCACAAAAAGGTAATCTCTGGTAACTCCACCTTTCTAGCTCCTTACTTCCCAGAATATTATCATCTGGAATACCATGTTAGTTTCTTTCACAGTATAAATGGGAAAATAAATTCATAAGCTTTCAGTTCAGAGGAACTGGGGATAGGTCTACAGAAACTGTAAGTGAACAAACATTTATAATTCTGGGTGATAAAAGTACTATGGTGATGTAAGTGCAAGCTATACAATCACTAATAAAAATGTTAAGCCTAACCCAGTCTCTAAGTTTCCACAAAATTTATAAATCAGTATGCACAAGATTAGTAGACCTGGTTATTCAAAGTCAGAAAGTTGAGCTTTGAAAAAAAAAAAAAAAGAAGAGTTATAAGCAATATGGAGAACAAATTTATTAGGAATTTGTTGGTGGGAATAAACAAGAATAAATTCAAGAGATAAGCAAGGACCAGATCATAAAGTACTTTATAATCCATCTGAAGGAACTTAGTCTTCGTACTGGGTACCATAGGTGGCCATTGAATGTACTTAAGTTACCAGTAACTTTGATGTAGAGGTGCTGTATTACTTTTCTATTGCTGTCTTAGCAAATTATACAAATTTAGTAACATAAAACAACACCACTTTATTTTTTTGCAGTTTATGTGGTCAGAAGTCTGTGTACAGTGTGGCTCCATCGGCTTTACATTTTGGGTTCACAAAGCTGAAATCAGAGTGTTGGCAGGGCTTTCTTAAGGTTCTGGGAGATGATCTGTTTGCAGGCTCATCCAAATTTTTGGCAAAATTCATTTCCATGTGATAAGCCTGAGGTGCCTGTTTCCATTCCAGCTGTCCTCTAGGGATTGTCCTCAGCTTCTAGAGCACTGCACATATCCCCTGGCTCATGGTCCCCTTCAAAGCCAGCAACAGCTGGTCAGTTACCCCTCATGCTTAGATTTCTGCCTCATCTGTCTTACACTTCTCTGCTACCATCCTCTTCTGCTTTTAAGGGCTCATGTGACCACCTTGGCTCATGTGTATAATCCAGTTTACTCTCCTTGTCTTAAGATCAGGTGATTAGTAAACTAAAATCTATCTGCAATGTCCCTTAGTTTAGTATTTAATTAAATAACCAAAGTACAGATATCTTTTGAATTTTGCCTACCAAAATGAAGCAAGGAGAACAGATGAAATTGCTAAATTGATGTAAAGGAAATGTCACGATACCTGAAAGAGAATAGTTGGACATGAGATGTAAAAAGTAAAGCCATGTTCTGGTTTGGAATCTGTGTAGATGGTGGTTGCAGTCTTTGAGACAGCAAACATAGTAGGAAAAGTTGGAAGAAAGACCTTGACTTCATATGGAATTTAATGAGTTTGTAAAGTCTATGAGATATCAAATGAATGCAAATATTTAAGTGGGGAGAGCATTTATGGCTTTGTAGTCAAGACAAATGGCACATACTGGGGGACACAATTTAAAATTCATTAATATATAAATACAATTTGGAACTTTGGAGTGAATAAAATTGCCTAAGGAAAGAATATATATATATACAGAATATACATACAACAGTTGCGTTATATATATATAAATGACAGCTTAAGAATTGTGAAGAGCTGGGGCGCCTGGGGGTTCAGTCGTTAAGCATCTGCCTTTGGCTCAGGTCTTGACCCCAGGGTCCTGGGATCAAGCTCCGCATTGAGCTCCCTGCTCAGCGGAAAGCCTGCTTCTCCCTCTCCCGCTCTCCTTGCTTGTGTTCCCTCTCTCGCTGTCTCTCTCTCTGTCAAATAAATAAATAAAATCTTAAAAAAAAAAAAAAAGAATTGTGAAGAGCTGTGCAGAGTTTGGGTGGAATTGTTGCTAACCTGAACATCAGGAGGAAGACTTCTCTAATGGTGGTAGGCCAGAAAAAAAAGGCAGGTGAATGCAGATAACTTATTAGGTCTTGGATAAGCAAATACATTTTTTCATGGTAGTTTCAATTTTCTTTGAAAACTGGGAGTTAGAAGTCAAAATCAGAATTGATGCCATCAAGTTGAACTCAATTCAGAATAAGACAGAATAAGGAAAAGATGGTAAGATGCTGCTTGATGAATAATGTGGATTTGGTGGCACTGTGGTCCGAGATTAGGGAAACAGAGACTCTCATTTAAACACTTGGTAGTTTTCAATGAATCGATGAACACTATATCAAAAACTAATGATGTACTATATGCTGGCTAACTGAACATAATAAAAAATAAAAAAATAAATAAACATTTGGTAGGTGCTCATGAAATATTCAGACATTTTTTGATGGAAGTTATCATATCATTTGTTTTCTTAGGAAACCAAAATTGTATCTTAAGTAAAATCAGAGTCCTTGACCTGGTGGTCACTGATCTTTATTTCACAGTACCAAGTCTTATATCTCAATGTTTAAAATATTCACACACAAAACAAAACAAAAACAAAAGCAAAAAATAAAATAAAAACTGAAGGTCCACAGGTAGTACTTGTTCCAGAGATAAGTTTATTCTGGCTACACTATATTTTTTCCAAAACTGCATTCTTAGTAACAGACACCACCACAACAACTAGAATTTACTGAGATTTTACTGTGTACCAGACACTGTACTAAGATTTTTATGTGTTTTTTCATTTAACTTTCATCACTACTGTATCAGTCTGATATCTATTAGAGAGACAGTATCTTTTAAAAAAATAAAATTTCTTATACAAAGTTCACTTCTGTGTTGTCCATCCCTAGACTAGTGTTTACAATGTGGTAGGTGTTCAATAAATATTTGTTTGATGAGCAAAAACTTTACTAAAATTAGCTTGGTTCTAATTTTAAACAGATACGCCTTAAAACTTAAGGTTAGAGGGGCACCTGAGTGGCTTAGGAGGTTAAGTCGCTGACTCTTGATTTCCACTTAGGTCATGATCTCAGGGTCCTTGGATAGAACCCCTTGTCGGGCTCTGTGCTCAGCAAGGAGACTGCTTGAGGATTCTCTCTCTCTCTCAAATAAATAAATCTTTTTTAAAAAGTTAGAAATTTGCCATTTATTTTTCTTGGCTGACTTATTGTTATTTGATCTTTTCATTGAATTTTAATTTTACTGGATTTTATTTTTTTGTAGACTAGAAACCATACCTGACTTTCCTCCCAACTGATCACCAATAACCAATATTAATGATTATTACCCCGCATTTTCTTAAAATACTTTATGATTTTTATAGAAATACATTCTTCCTTAATCTCTGTCATTATTAAACATTATAAACTATTTTTCTACTTTTTAAAAAAAAATTCATATGTGCATACGTGTTAGAATTTTATGGATGTGGGACTATATTACTGATCCCATAATGAAAGTGAATATGCTTTATGTATAAAGATATCTCCACTGACATGCTTAATTCACTTCAGAAGAAACATGATTATTAGAAGAAATTAAAAAAATAGAGCAGAGTGAAAGAACTCAAAGTGGGCAAACGTATATTCCCTTGGCTTTGATTTAAAGGGGTCAAGTGTCAAGGAAATATGGGGAATGGAGGATAAAACAGGACTAAGTAGGACTAAGCCTAAGGCTTTGGTTACAAGATAAACATAGGTAATTCAAAACATTTCCCTTTGAAATACATTATACAGTTTCCTTTGTTCTCTTTACTATATATCAAACAAACAAAATGTTGTTTTGTTGGTGTTTTTAAACTCTGATCTCATCTATGCTTAGAAGTTATAATTGATTATATAGAAGTTATAATTGCAATAGCAACAGAGGAGAGAAAAGCTCCTCAAGATGACAATCAAGAAGAATCAATATGTGATCCGGTTCATTTTATGCACCTGGAAGGTAATTGCTAAGATTTAAATTTTGGCGTGTGATTATAAATAAAGGAGTCAATTCCCTTAAGCAATAATTCTCAACTTTGGCGGAATATTATAATTAGTTCAAGAGCTTTTCAAAATCCCAACACACAGGCCACACCCAAGAGCAATTAAATTTGAATCTCTGAGGTTGACATACATCGAGACATTAGCACTTTTAAAAGCGCCTCAAGTGATTTCAATGTGCAGCCAAGGCTTATTGATGATCACTGCTTTGGAGAGATATTACACAGTCTTTATTAAATCATATATGTGAGTAAGAAAGGGTTTGGGTCTGTATTATGTGTTTATTTCTTGAATTCTGTTCCACTGATTTGTTTTCTGATATTACAATATTTGAATTATTGCTAATTTATTCATCTTCTAATGCAGTTTAGAACTAGACATTTTTATGTTCTTGTATTTATTTGCCTTTTTATTTATTTATTTATTTATTTTTAATTTTTTTTAAGATTTAATTTATTTATTTGACAGAGACAGAGACAGCGAGAGCAGGAACACAAGCAGGGGGAGTGGGAGAGGGAGAAAAGCGGGCTTCCTGCTGAGCAGGGATCCCGATGTGGGACTCGATCCCAGGACTCTGGGATCATGACCTGAGCTGAAGGCAGCCGCTTAACCACTGAGCCACCCAGGTGCCCTATTTATTTGCCTTTTAAACCACCAGTTATTTTAATGTAAATTACATATATATACATAATTATATATATATATATACATGTATTATTTAAATATACATATTTATACATTATACATTTGTGCATAAACATACATATTTATATTATTATACATACATAGTTATATATAAATACATATAATGTCTCATATATTCGTGACTGTTTTGTACTTCCTTTATCATTAAAATATGCTATATATTCCTAGATTTTTCTCATTTGTTATTTCTAGCACACAGAAATATATTGATCTTGAATCAGGCAGTTTTATTAAATGATACTAATTTTTGTAGGTTTCTACTTGATTTATTTTAATTCATATCAGATAGGGAAATAATGATATGCAGATCGATTTTACTCTCTAAATACTTTGATGATACTGCACTTAAAGTTTCTACACCTGGGAAAGAAAAATTGCATTCTAAACATTTTCAAATTAAAATAATTTTAGAAGTCATCTAGTATAATATTTTTCAAATTTTTGGCCACAATTCATTGTAAAAAAACATTTTATATCACATCCTAGTATATTTATATACACACAACAAAAATAAAGCTTTGTAATGTAGCATTTACCTTTTGTGTGTGTGATGCCCTGTGGTATTTTCTCTTCTCTTCTACCTCATTTTTAAACAGTGTTTGCTGCAAAATTGTTTTCAAACCCACTTAAGTGTTGAGAGCTGTTTCAAGATCATTTTTAGTCCAACACCCTCATTTTACAGATAAATTAACTGAGAACCATGACCCATAAGGAGCTTGTCCCAGGTTATTCAAATAGATGTTGAGAGTTCATCTGCTCCAAAAAGAAATGTTAAAAAGGTGAGATAAAAAATAAATAAAAACAGAATTTTTCGTTTTTATTGTCCAATGAATGATTTCATCTACCTTACTTTGGAGCTCACTGACTAGAATATTTCTCAAATGTTTCTGGTTATATTTGTTAAAAATACAGATTTCAGGGCCTCATCTCAGACTTATTCAGCCAGAATTGCTATAGTGACTAGCTAGTATTCTAACCTTTAATAATTATTCTAATCTGGTAGGTTTCTACCAAATCTCTGACATATTTCAGTAAATAATATCAACATGGACACTGCCAATCTCTACGTACTCAGGCTGGCTTAGTACATGTGAGATTAGAAATCAGCATTTTTACAAAGTTGCAATTGATTAAGGCAATTTCTAGCCTCTACTCTGGCAAACACTGACAATATAGATCAAATATGCACGTTGATTGGTTGGGTAATTGACTACATGTGTGCAAATTTCCCTCTTCTTTATGAAATGTAACCGCTTCTAAGTTTGACTTTAAAAATCTTTTTTCCCTTGAATTCCTACAATTGCCTGGGTTTCAAGATTAAGTTATTCAATACATTTGTTTTCTGATGTCCACTCAATTTATCAAAATTTAACTTGGAAACTACTGAATGTTAATCACAGAAAATTGGGTTTTGATCTATGTTTTAAAGACTTACTCTTTCATTTGGAAAGTCATATTTTATTGAAGTAAATACATTTTAACACTAAAAGGTTTGTTAGGTGGAAAACATAGTGCTTAGAAGAATTACTTGCAAGCTTTACATTATATCTTTCCTTCAAGAAGGGCAAAATAATTTGTATATATTATCTGACTCACTTTCATATGTTGTTTAAATAATCGTAGACTCACAGATTACATAAAAACTATAAACATTTTGTATTGCAAAAGAATGAAACTGGATCACTTTCTTAACATCATATACAAAAGTAAACTTAAAATGGATTAAAGACCTGAATCCATAAAATTCCTAAAAGAAAACAAGCATTAAACTCTTAGACATCGGTCTTAGCAATATTTTTGGATCTGTCTCCTCAGGGAAAGCAACAAAAGCAATAATAAACGATTAGGACTGCATCAAACTAGAAAGTTTTTGCATAGTAAAAGAAACCTTCAACAAAATGAAAAGGCAACCTAACGAATGGGAGAAGACATTTGCAAATGATGTATTTCATAAGGGGTTATAATCTAAAATATATAAAGAACTCTAACTCAACATAAAATTTGCTGTGTTGAGATGGATTGTAATCCTGAACCCCGTGTCCAGCAGGGCAGAGTATGATAACTACCAGGAAGGTGAACAAGTTTTCCAATGTGCAGTGGGAGCCCGAGTGGAATTATTAATTAGCAAACTGTTTCCATATGCATGAGTGGCCTTAGTAACCTTGCTTAGAATTCTTGGCAAAACACTCCACAAAAAATATTCTACAAGGGGTGCTAATGTCAAGTTTTATAAATCAATAATTCAAATAGCAAAAGGAATTCTAAGGAACATGTTCTTTCAGGAAAGTTGTCCTGCCTTTTGGGCAACACCGCCTAAACAGAAATCATTTTCCAACTCTATTTAGGTTGTTTGTTTGTTTGTTTATTTGTTTGTTTTTAGAGTATCCCTCTACAACATTCCGAGGGAATCCTCTGTGTATCTTTAGTATCCATTCCCAGCATATCGTGTATTTTTTGTTTGATTTTGCCAAAAACAAATGAAGGATTCCTCATCAGAATTTAGTCATGGAGGTAACACTAGTAGGTAGGTAGCTATTATTATCAATCATTTCACAGAAGAGTCAAGTTAGGGAGATGACTGCATTAATTTGTTAGTTGGATGGAAGACCTTATAACCAGTAGCTATCAGTAATAGGAGCTAGCAAAAGTTCTGGCACTTATTTGGTATTTAATTAGTGGAATGCGTAACTGATCAAATAAGTAATTGCTTAAATGGAGGAATGAATAAAACAAACAGAACTTGCCCTTATGAAACCATTTAAGTTACTAGGTTTTATTTCCTTTACCAGAGGTCCTTAATGCTTTCTATATTTCTTAGTCTAAATTTTATATTTGAGCTTCCATGTGGTCAGTGAATCTAACACTCCAGTTTCTCTTATGTTTTCCTCTAGAGTAGCCTTGTTAATAAATGATATGGCTTTTTAAAAGGAAGACAGTACCTACTGATGGACACAGGTTGCTTCCAAACCTTGGCTATTGTAAATAATGCAGCAATAAACATAAGGGTGCATATACCTTTTCAAATTAGAATGGATAAAGAAGATATGGTATATTTATAAAATAGAATATTACTTGGTCGTGAAAGAGAATGAACTCTTGCCATTTGTACAACTTGGAAGGACCTGAAGGGTATTATGCTAAGTGAAATAAGTCAGACAGAGAAAGACGAATAACACATGATTTCACTTATATGTAGAACGTGAGAAAACAGAACATGCCAACCAACCAACCACCACTATCACCAACAAAATAGTAACAGATCCATAATATCTCTATATTATGGATGAACTGGTTTTTGCCAGAGGGGTGGGGAATGGGAGCATGTGTGAAATGGATGAAGGGGATTGGGAGGTACAAGTTTCCAGTGGGGGAATGAATAAATTATGAGAATGAAAAGTTCAGCATTGGGAATATATTCAGTGGTATTATAATAACATTGTACAGTGACAGATGGTGGCTGTATCTGAGGTGAGCATAGCCTAATATGTAGAGTTGTCTAATCTATGTTGGACACCTGAAACGAGTATAACATTTTGTATCAACTATACTTCAATTAAAAAAAAAAAAAAAACGGTTGGGGGGAGGAAGGAACATAGTTTAATCAAGTAGTTTTTACCCATTTCATTAACACCTAAAATGAATCCTAGGGCTACCATGATTCTAGAACACTCTTAAAGGATATTAAAGCTACAACATTTGTTTTATAGGATCCCCTCAATTCCTAGGGAGTATAGTGAAACTTTTGTTACTCTTCTGAGACACCTACTTCACAGGATTGTAGAAGCCATTGAATATATTTCTTGCATAAATGTAATTCAACCGTATTCTCTAAAAGGATAAAATATTTTTAGAAAATGACTAGTTTTTACTCAGCACTTCCCACTATAAAGCAGAGAGTTTCATTTTTAGCATTTTGTTATTTGACACATTTCTTATCTCTGATTAAGAACAGTCAAAGAAAAGAGAAAACATGGTGAAATAATGAACTGAGGATTTATAGGAGAAAGTGTTGAAAATATGTCTCTCACTGAGACTCCCTGAAAGGGATTTGCTCTCTGGCTTACTAAGTACACAGTGGTCACCGGTTTTTGAAGCCCACCTTAAATATTCAAATTTACTTGTGGCTTAAGATCTACCTGGCATACAAACTGGAATATTATAATAGTTATTAACATTTTTGAACACACACTATATGCTAGGCGCTACGCTGTTTTAAATAATAACTGATCATTACTTTTAAATGTCAGCAACCCTGTGAGGTAGAGCTATTGTTCTTTTCATTTTACATATGAGGACACTGAAGCTCAGAAAATAAAGTAGCTTTCTCAACTAGTAGGTGGCAGATCTAGGATTTAAAACATATTTCTCTCTGATTCCAAATCCCATGTTATTAATAATCTGCCTATTCCTTAATTTCTTCAGCAATCAAAAGATTTATTAAAGTCCTGGGCTGCAGGAGACAGGCAAATAAGAGAATGTGTCTACCCTCATGGAGTGATTAATTTTGCACCATGTGACTAATAGATATTTATTAAATGATATAAGTTAATAATTGAACCTCTTAATGATGTTCTTGTCTTAAATAAGTACAACACTTTTCATGCATTTTTTTCCAATTAATTTCCTTAGGTCTTTGGTACCATGAAAATTGGGCTAAATGGGCATATTCTTATCGTTATTGGAATTTTTAAAATATTACTGATTTGTCTTAGAATAAATTAAATAGGTAAACATAAAAACAAAACTGAATAATTGCTGGTGTTTGAAGTGACACTTCTTTCCACTCCTTCCCAATGCCTGGTTTGGGTAATATTAGCTGGAAACACTAGAAATATTCCAAACTGGAATTTCTCTGTCTCAAGTCCCCCTGATGGTTTTGCTCTGATCACTGAATTGCATTTATCCCTTTTACTCTCTTGTATCAGTATGATATAATGGTCACCACAATGATGAGTGGATTTGATTTGCTTATTTTTATTTTTATTTTATTTTTATTTATTTTTTAAAAGATTTTATTTATTTATTTGACAGAGAGAGAGGCACAGTGAGAGGGGGAACACAAGCAGGGGGAGTGGGAGAGGGAGAAGCAGGCTTCTCGCCAAGCAGGGAGCCCGATGCGGGGCTCGATCCCAGGACCCTAGGACCATGACCTGAGCCGAAGGCAGATGCTTAATGACTGAGCCACCCAGGTGCCCCTGATTTGCTTATTTTAAAATCCATTCATTATTACAAGCAAATCTCTCATGCTTGATCATTCACCCTGTTCCTCTGATATTATCTCCTAAGTACTTCAGAAATCCACCCCTGCCTTCCTGTTATGATTACCACTGCTCTCAGTCACACACACATGTTTTATCTGAAGAACATACACCTCCTAAATGGTGTCTCTGTCTCTACTGTTGTCCTTCCCACAGCACCCCTATCCCAGGCACTGTATTATCTAGAAGCAATTAGGATGAGATAAGGGGCAAATCTGTCATAGCACTTTCATTACACAGTATTCCAAGATCTAAATACTTTACTACATTAGAAAGAGATGGTTGTATTCCCAAATTATTACAAGCCCCTTTGACTAAGGATGAATATCTTTGGGGCACCTGGTGGCTCAGTCATTAAGTGTTTGCCTTCAGCTCAGGTCATGATCCCAGGGTCCTGGGATCGAGCCCCGTGTCGGGATCCCTGTTCGGTGGGAAGCCTGCTTCTCACTCTCCCGCTCCCCCTGCTTGTGTTCCCTCCCTCTCTCTCTCTCTGTCAAAATAAATAAATAAAATCTTAAAAAAAAAAAGGGTGAATATCTTTATCTGTGTATTATAACACTGAGTAATTCCTATTGTATAGTGTTATTTAGAAAACATTTGCTGAACTGACCTGAAATAAATAGGCGTTAACTTTGCAGAGGGACTAATTATTTATTTGGCTTGTGATTGCTATCCTTCCTTCATTCCTTGCTTCCATCTTTCTCTTCCTTCCTTCTTTCCTTCCTTCCTCCTTCTTTCCTTCCTTCTTTTCTTCCTTCTTTTCATTCTTAGAGTATCCTCATTGACAGGATCTTGGTGTTTGGGATCCAGCAAAACAAAAGTCTCTGCCCTGCTGAAACTAGGTTGTGTAATTAAGAATCAAAAATAAAAGTAGAAAATGTAGTAGATAGATTATATAATATATTATCAGATTTAAGTCCTATTGGAAAAATAAGTAAAAGTTGAGCAAAGTAGAGATGATCCAGAATGCCAGAGGGGACAGTTGGAAGAGGTTGAAGTATGAAACAAGGTTGTCAGAGTAGATCTCATTGAGAAGGCAAGATCTGAGCAAACATGTGAGGGAGATGAAGGAATGAACCAAATAAATAATCTCAGGAAAACTCATCCCAGGCAGAGAAAAGAGCTGTAGTAAAGCCAGCTCATATGTGATATCTCCCTTTATTTGATTCTCACCAGCTAAAGTTGCAAGTCTAACCTACACTGCAGACCTTTAAAAAAACTGAATACTACTGCATATGAATATTGATTTGTCCTATATTTCATGGCTATAGAATGCTACGGGTGCAAACGCAGTTTTCATTCACTTGCTTTAGTTCCTGTTTCTAAGCAGCAGCTCTGGGTACTGGAAAGAAGATTGTACCAGAAGGTAACTGTGTGTGGGAGGAGGGAGAAAAGCTGTGAGCAATTCAACTGAAGCTGTTGTAGAGGCAGGCTAATGCCGCAGAAGGGCCAGGAAGCAGAGCACCAGATCAATGTAGAGTGGCCGGAAGTGAGGCAACAGATACCGATGTGGGAAAAGGCAGCTTTAGGAGAAGAAGAAGCTTTTAGGCATATTGACTGTGTAACACGAAGACAGAAGCTCAGGTATGAAGAAAAGTAGGAGAAAGAAAACAGAGGCAACATTTTTCTTAAGTCACAGCAAGTCAATAAATAACTAGATTCACCAAAGGTTGCTTTTCTGTGAGCAAAGGCTTTATTAAGGATTCATAAAACTAGTAAAACAGATGCAAAGGGTGGGAACAATGAATAAGACCTCTACAGAGTCAGGGGTATGTAATTATGTGCTTGTGACATCGTAGAGAATTTTTTTCAGGACAATCAAATCAAGAACTTTTTCCCCCTATATACTTATTTTGCTCTTATAGTGGATGGTGGAGTCTTACTTTAACACTTTCAGAACTTACAGAGGCCTTCCAGAAGAATTTGCAAAGATAAAATGTCTAAGATATCATGAGCATCATGAAGAGTACTACTTCTTTTTCTTGCAATCTTACAAAGCAAGCAAATATACACACACAACAATTCAGAACATTCAGAAGACAGACCATAAGTTTATGCTTGTTGTCTTCTTTACTGTTTTTTTTTTCTTTTTCCCCCTTTTCTATTTCTTTATTCAGTTGAATTACACAGGGAATCCTTTGATGAAAGAGTTTTACTTCTTAGGTCATACATATGATTTTGGGTTGTCTAGTTAAGGGTTGAGAATGATGGCGATGCCGGCGGTTAACCAGAGGGGCAAAACAAGCAAATATAAGAAGTATGTGGGAAGACATTTTCAAGTCAGAGAAAGGGAAGCCTTGTCCATAGTGATTGGCTCCCAGAGATTACAGCACGGGATAAACCGGGAATCTGGTGATGCTTCGGGGGGACGTGAATATACAAGGCAAGTATCTAACAAAAAAGAATGACAAAGATTGCCCTGAGAGGTAGATGAAGAATTAGAAAACATTCTCAGGAAACTTGGCAGAGGATGATTTTAAGACCATGTGGTCAATGCTTGCAATTGTTGCAGAAGGGCAAAGTGGGATGTGATCTGAGAAGTCGGTCTTGTGAATTCAGGCATTAGAAAGCTGGGACTAAGCACAAGACAATGGGAAAATGAGGAAACAGTTGGAGATGAGGCCATGAGCATTGTGAGGGCAGTGAGCAAATAAATACTAGGTTTCAGGGGTTTAGCAATGCAAGGAAAGACAGAAAGGAAGGAACTGTGTAACTGGAGAGTAGTGTGGGCCAGAGAATTATCTATTAAGAAGAGAAGACTTTATTTTTTTGCTGAGGTTAAGGCAGGTAAAGGGCATATACTTAAAGTACCAAAGCAAAAGATGGAGCAATTATGAAATAATTATACAAAGGGGAAACTGAAGCAATTATGACATGGCCCAGATCACACAGCTCACACTTTGTGGAAAGGATATTTAAATCCACTTTTGTTAAAACAAAAAAACATGGACTTTATTGCAATTCTCATGGGGTAGGTGGATGGCATTAGGAGCAAGGGGATAGGGGAGGGCTTTGTGTTGAAGCTGAATAATGATGAATGCGTGAAGAAGAGTATTGATTTCTGTGTGTGTGTGTGTGTGTATGTGTGTGTGATATAAACAGTAAGGTATTTAAGCCTGAAATTGTGCTGAAATTTAGAGAATTTTAAACTTGTCAGGAGTCAGGAATGTAGCTGATAAAGCTGAACAAAATATTTGCTGAGCAATGTTGAGAGAATAGTTGATGAAAAATATCAGATATGTAGCGTTAGGAAGCCCAGAAAAAAAAAAAAAAGTGTGCAAAACTGATTCTTCAGAGTCACCACATATAGGACACCAGGCTCTGGACAACTTCCACTGTATCACCTGGAATGAGATAAGAAACACATTTTATTGGAGAATCTCAAAAGTTTAAGATTAACAAGAGAGGTTATGAATCAGCTTCTCTTTCATCACCCCATGATGAAGTGAGTGGGACCAGGTGCACTTCGATCCTCAGAATGTACTTATGGTCCCAAACACTGTGGAATGGTAGAGATCTTTTGAAAATGCTTTCTGCATTTTTGGCTTTTTGAGCAAATTGAATTGACATGTTAGAGAATGTCTCCTTTACCTCAGACCTATTTGCTCTTCGCTTTTCAAGCACATTAGATCTAGAGCCATCTACTCCTATCCAAAAGGTAATAAAGCTCATCTCTCCCCAGGAGCAATAGAGAAATTCTAAGAGTTGTAAACCAGCAGACTTACCTTATTTTCCCTCTGGAGACATTGATTGGTATCCCAGAGCGCAAGAACACAGCCTTTATCCTTCTCTTCCCCAGGAGAATGTGTTTACATTAGAGAGATTAAATTTCTCTCCTCTCAAGAGGTGAAGGAAACAAGGTATATAGGTACTAGATTCATATTTTCAGGGTTCCTGCCCTATAATACAGACCCTGGTATGGGTAGGATGACATCTCTCATCACATTGCCCTGAAAGAGAGGAGAATTGAGTCAAAGAAGAATCGCTGTGGTTATTGCTATAATAATAATAATCTCTCCCTGTCCCAGAAAGCTTGAGTCTACTTTTAAAATAATAGGAATAAATATAGGTATGAGAAACTCATCATGTTGCACCAATATGCTATTGCCTTTTCTATTTGAAGTTCAAGCTTGAAAATAAAATTATCATTGTGATGACAAGCAATCTGTGTTTGAATGCAGCTATTTCCAGGAGTTGTCTGAGAGCCAGGCATCCAGCATGTAGAGTCAGGGGTCCATGAAAAGTTGTGATCTTTTCACCTGTGAGAGGGAGAAAGACACATAGAAATTCTTGCCTGGTGTAGCTCTTTGGCCTGCAGGAGTCCTGAGAGTTCACTCTTCCTGTAAAGCTCCAGTGAGCAATAAAATTTCAAAGAGGTCAGCTCTTTGCATAACAGAAAAGAAAAATGTGGTTGGTCAATATAGTACATGGCACAATCCAAGGAAGATGAGAATGGAGGATGTTAGTGAGAATATCATTGAAATGACTAAGCAAATTTTCGAGGTTAACTTGGAAGGGAAATGAATCAGATGAAATTCTAGAATATTGGAAAACTGGACAGTAAAGAGTCATTTTGGTAATGTTAAGCTGGGAGAAGGGTGAAGATTTTGGAGGAGTAGTTACTTACAATTGGCCAAGGAATATCAGATTTTAACACATGAACCATGTTACATCTCTGGACAGTGAGATAGTTTAAGATGTTATGCAAAGAATAGATTGTTTAAGTAGAAAAGAACAGTAGGTGGGTTAAGGGAGAAGGTTAAGGAAAACCACACCTTCAAACGGTCTCTTTGTGAAGATCTTAGTGTTGCCAAGCATTAAAGCCAAGGGTGGATACTAGTCTATGATCCAGGTGTGGAAGGTATGAGTAAAATGTGACAAGGAGGGGGTGGAATCTATATAATTAGGAGATGTTATTTTCAAGAAGTTTTTGCAGGATGCAATCTAGAAGCAGAAATAAAGTATCCAGAAAAATACTAACTCAATATCAAGACCCTAAGGAGTTGAGAGATGAGGATATGAAAAATCTGAGAAGCCCATATCTGAGACTGTTCCATTAAACCTCTTTTCTATACATCCTACAAATAACTGTTACCTGGTAAATTATCTGGTCCAACTGCAACTTAACACTTTTTACAAGAATTGAGTCTGATTGATCAAACTAGGTTTGAAAACTCTGCCACTCACAAGCAAAGGAAAATCATCTGTCTGCTCTAACTTTTCTACCCTACAAAACATGGATCTTATTGCCTAGGTTATTAAATTGGATATTTGCTTGGATATTAAATGAAGTGATATGTTTAAACTGCATAAATCTGTTAGCATAGGACAAGGCACAGAGTCTGTGTTCAATGTATGGCTTCTATCATTATTTTATTAACAGTTTCTTCCTCAGCAATGCCCTCATTAACAAATTCATTGGCCTTTTTTGCCATTAAGAATTTTTTTTTCCTTTTATCATATCCTCTAGCTATTCTAAATGTTATGGTTTATGTTTCTCAATATAAGACACTGAAATGGATGGGCGCCTGGGTGGCTCAGTCAGTTAAGCGACTGCCTTTGGCTCAGGTCATGATCCCAGGGTCCTGGGATCAAGTCCCACATCGGGCTCCCTGCTCGGCCGGAAGCCTGCTTCTCCCTCTCCCCCTCCCCCTGCTTGTGTTCCCTCTCTCGCTGTGTCTCTCTCTGTCAAATAAATAAATAAAATCTTTAAAAAAAAGAAAAAGACACTGAAATGGAGATGCATATTCATTTGGGATCAACACTTGTGGGAGGGAGGGGAGAGAAGGAGAAATTGAATTGTAATACAGACCCAATAAAGTCTTGGTCAACTTCCTGGTGAAATCTGGAGTGAATATTGCTTATCAGTGTTGGCCCATGTTAGACCAAAATGCCAGATGTTTATACGCCTGACTCACCCGGTCACCAAATATGGACGGCCAAAGCAATGGAGTAACCCCCCATGACGGGTTACCTCTGCAGTTGAGGCAAACCCATAGTCAAACTGAAGAGGCCAGTAGCTGGAGGCTGTCTGCTGACCATATTCCTGGCAGCTGGGACAAGTCCTTCCTTGAGGGTGAATCTGGAAGGCTCTTTCCTGGGTCTACCACACTAATGTCCACCTTACATTAGGCACTTATTTAAAAAGTAGTTTTTATTTATACCATTACTTTACAAGTTTCATTCTTGTAATCCTAATTAGAATATAAGCTACATACTGCAGGAACCAAGTTTAATATTTCTTTTATAGGCATCATTGCACCATACAGAGTATGCAGCAAAAACAAAGTATGAAGAAGGTACCTATTTTTTGAATTATGGATAAAATAATTAAAATTATAGCATCTCTTTTATCCAAATTGCATTGTGAATATTGTTAGAATCTTTATTTTAATTATTTATTTTATTTTATTTCTTTAGAGCAGGTGGTGGGGATGGAGAGAGGGAGAGGGAGAGAGAGATTCTTATCTTAAACAGGATCCACACCCAGTGTGCCACCCTACGTGGGGCTCGATCTTACAATCCTGAGATCACAACCTGAACCAAAATCAAAATTCAGACGCTTAATTAACTGAACCACCCAGAAATCCCTTGTTAGAATCTGTTCTGAAGGGCAAATCAGTATGTATTTTTGGAATAGTACTAATTATCCTAAATGTGTGGCAGACATTGTGTAAGTATACCCTCGGCCTGACAGAAGTTATCCTTTTAACATCCATGTATTAACTTCCGATTTTATGTCAGGTGCTGTTGTTAGCCTTGGGAATGCAGCAGCAAACAAAATAGACCACTTATCTGTCCTTACATGATGATATTCCTGTAGTATTACAGTGGCTTTCTGAAAAGGACCCCAGAGCTTCAGCTATAAAACAAAGAAATGTATTACCACAGTTGACCTGACAAAATGGCAGCACAGACAGCCATGCACGGTTCTTCCTCTACTTTGTGAAGCAAAGCATCTTAGTCAACTGAGAAGATGCCTAACCTTGGTGAAGTGTTTTAGGAGCAACTGCAGAGGAATGTTCCAAGTATCTGCCCCACTTGGTAGGAGAAAGCTAGCATGTCTTTTAGTCCCACTGGAGATCACAGTGCTGGATTTTCGGTATTCCAATAATGGTTATGGTTCAACACACAAAGCCCAACCATCTTCCTCCAGTTCCTGATGCCAGGCATTTGGTGGATTCCGCATCCTGTTTCTCTGTGCAAAAACACAGAACACTGATATCCTGCATGTTATCATCCCTCATACAGGCATCTGTATCCAACACTCCTTATCCATGTCAGCATATGGCTAAAACAAGGAGTTGAGGTAGCGGTCCCAACTCAGGAAAAAAGGATGACATAATATAGTGGGTCGGGGTCTAGCTACTGAGTGATACCGATTTTCTAGTTGCCCACCATGAGGCAATAGTCCTTTTACACAATTACAACAATTATTTGATCTACACTATTACCTCTGTTCCTAAATAAGATTTAGAATTACACAACCACCAATAGGAGCATTGCTTACCTGCCAGTGGTCAGTTAAGTAGCCTCTACAGTTGGCAGAAAAAAGTTGGAGCTTAAAGCAGCACTGTGAACAAAAGCAAAGGTTAAAAGCATTATTTTAAAAAGTGCTTCACCCCGGGGATGTCCTGGAAATGTAAGCCAGCCCTCCTGGGAGAAGTTGGAGCACTTTGAGCATTTGTGCATCTGTGATTTTGTCCCAGTGGAGCAAATTTCTTACATGCAAACAAGGATCTGTGTTAGTGACAGAGGTCTTCTTACTGGGATTTCAGTCATGTTGAAGGCACGTGAGTTAGTGCAGTGCAGTGCAGAGGTAGAAAATCACACCGATGCATCTTCCAAAAAGAGGAAATGAATTGACATGAAGGACGCAATGAAGGGGACTGAGTAGGGGCCACCTGAGCACATAGATTTGCTAACTCTTTACATAAGTAATTACATGTGTGTGTGCCTAGGAAGGCATAAAGGATATTGTAAACCACTGTATAAAGGTATCATCATTATCATCATCATCATTATTATATGTCATATGTTATTATATGTCAACTTCCATCTGAAATATATATTCTTTCTCTTTCATAAATCATCCTCTACCACGTCATTGTTACTCCAGGAACAACGACAACAAAAAGATTGATTATCTTCCCTGAAATCTCCTTGTGGCCCACTAGTAAAATACAAAGCATTAAAAAGGAAAGCATTAGTAAAAGGTCTATGTTGCTCTGCAGAATCTTTCTGTAACCTTTCTTTTATATCTTTTTTACACCCAGTTGTCAGCAAGGTTTTCCTACAGTGGGGGGATGTACTAGGTATTTTTATAGACTATAAAATATATCCTTCCTTCCTTTTTCCCTTTTATCCTTGTTTCCTTCTTTTCTTAATTTCTTTTCTTCCTCCCTCCTTTGCTTCTTTCCTTCAAATACTTATGTAGCAGTTTATGCAAAACAATCTAGAAGTCATTTATTATGCCTTTGTTCTTGTTTTTGATGACTTACGGTATGAGCAAGGAAGTTTTATCTATACCAAGGATTTGTGCTCAATGGTTTTCTTCTTTGTGCAAAATTTAATTCATTTGCCTCAGGGTCAAGAGCCAACATATTGATTTATAGCTGCCAGCTTGATTGTATTTTCTTGCTAAAATATACTTTTAAAATATTAAAATATGTTAATTAATAATAATTACTTATGTAACCCAATAAGTTTAAATGAGAAACAAGCTCATTTCACTTCTTATGATCTGATTCAACATTTTATGCAAATGTTTTTGTCCTTGGGGTTAGGGATAATTGGTGCCCTTTGTATAGGACAGGGAAATCTAAAAATAATATAAATGTGTTATATTAGTTTCCTGGGGCTTCAGTAACAAATTAGCAAAAACTTGGTGGTTTAAAATGATAAATATTTATTTAGCTAGCAAAAATCAGGAAGCCAGAGGACTGAGATCAAGTTTTCAAGGAGCCACGCTCCTTCTAAAGGCTATAGATAAGAAAATTTCCTTACCTTTTGCAACTTCTGGTGTCGGCTGGTGCTCCTTGGTTTGTGGCAGCCTAATACCAATCTTTGGCTCTGTCTTCACATGACCTTCTCCTGGGTATCTCTTGTGTGTCCTTTTCTCTTAGAAGCTCATTCGCATTGGATTTAGGGCCCACCCCAGGCCAGTATGATTTTGTCTTAATCCTTACCCTTATTATATCTGCAAGGACCCTATTTCTAAATAAGATCATATTGTGAGGTTGCGGGTAGACATGAATTCTGGAAGGACACTACTAAACCCACTACATGCATTAATGCAAAAGGTGAGCATTTTAGGGTTGTTACAAGTTTGTCTGGATGCTGGGATAGCCCACTAAGATCTTTGTTGAGTGAAGGACTCACTGGGGTTGCTGCTTCAGGATACCCTCAAACATCAGTAATCCTTTTTGAGAATTATCTCAGCTGAAAGGGCCACCTCGCCCAAGAATCTCTGAGCAGCTTGCATCCAATGACTGACTGATGGGAGAAGGGGATAAAGACATAATCCTCATTCCCCCACTCATTACAGTTCTCAAGGAACATCATGCCTCCTCCTCGTTCTGTGCAGGTCAGCTCAGGCTTCCACTGAGATTGCATTGCACATGGACATCTCCATCTGCCTAATGCAGTTTTTCTTTCTTTTATCCTTCTCTTCTCCTCTCTTACTGGTGCCTCCTATACCCTACAAAGGCATTCACTTAAAAAACCTCCCTTATACTAAACTTGTTCCAGATTCTACTTCCAGGGGATTTCCTCTTGCTATATAAGATATGGATACACAACTTATATGAATGTTTCACAAAATAATACTAATCTCTGTTATCTATGACACCTTTTACTATATTATTATTCTGTTTTATTCCATCCATCCTGCCCTATATATCCTACCCTATCCTATCCTACTCTAGCCTATCATCTGATTTTATCCTATCATCTTAACCTGTCCTATCTTAAACTATTCCATTCTATCCCATTGTCTACTGTGGGCAGGGATTAGAGAATCTTTGTCAAGATTGACTCAGTGGGCACCACAAACAACAGTTGGTAGAAACATTGCTCTTGTGTGCTCGCTGTGAAAATAAAGCACATCTTTCTAACTGCAGTTATATTCACTCCTAAAAGAAAAAAATTTAATTGATAAATATATTAATAAATAGCCCTCTAAACTGTGCAAGTGGTAACTTGGGTTGTTAAGTTTTGCCAAAATATTATTACAATTTCTAGAAATGCCTATAAAAATGAATGTTAAAAATGTAACCAATTAGTCAAATTAACAAAAATGCGTAAAATATGAAATATAAACTGGAAACATTCTTGTTTAAAATATTTGGAATGTCTCATCCTAAGTTAAAGTAGTCAAAGTTTGATTCAACTAAGCAAATAAGCAAACACACATTTCTTACTCTAAATGAGAATTTGCCCTGATACCTTTAAACTTGCAAGGTGAACAGCACACAACAAATTTTCTTATGGTAGCAGATCTTTGAGACCAATTTGCACTTCATTTTCTGCCTTCTACTTGGCACACTTTTAGAATGAGTCACACACTCCAAAATTCTACAAAACCTTGTGTTAAACTATGTTAAGTCCCTCATTCCCTGCCATCTCTTGTTTTATCCATACAAATCTTTTCACTTACTTTAAATATATAGAATTATATTGTTGTTGTTTTCAAAACAATGGAATTCTTGCTTTGATATGGTTGTTTGTTGGTCTTTAACATTAAATAATTGAAAAAAGTGATGTAGGTGCAGTACAGTGGAAAAAAACTCTAATCTTAGTCTCCAGTTTGCCCAGTTTGAATTCTATTAGTCAACGTGAAAAAATATTAAGTCTTGGGTACTTCATGTCTGCACTTTGAAAATAATAATAAGAAGAAGGGCAAGAGTGTTTTAAGGTAGACTGAATGCAAAAATGATTCTTTAAGGAAAGCTTCTGAAGGGAATCTAGAGTTCTAGACACATCCTATGGGCTTGATAGTAATTAAAACAAAACAAATTTAAAATGAAGTTTCAACAGTTGATTTTAAGTCAGTTGTTAAGTTGGTATTTGGTGCTTCTTATTGCAATACTTCAGAAACTCTGTGGATTTTAAAGAACTATTTTTTCCCCCCTTATTGAGAACCCTCTATATGCAGATTCTATTAGGACAAGGCTATAAGTATGAGTTAGATATTTTCAGGGGCCATAAAAAATAGAGGGGAAATGTGATAAAAGAGAATTATCAGTATGAATTTGTTACTATTAATAATGGGAACACTGACATAAGAGAGACATAATTGAGATTTCAAAAATAAAACAGGAAATCAGGTGTTAAAAGTTTTCTTAAAAGGAAATTGACCACTGCACATCTATTATAATGACAAAAACACAATAAACTGACAACGCCAAATGCTGGTGAGGATGTGGAGGAACAGGAACTCTCATTCATTGCTCGTGGTAATACAACTTGGTACAGCCACTTTGAAGGACGGTGTGGTACTTTTTTATTAAACTTTATATACTCTTGCCATATAATTTAGCAACTGTGTTCTTTGATACTTACTCAGATAAATTGAAAACTTATGTCTACACAAAAATCTGCAAACAATTGTTTATAGCAGTTTTATTCATAATTTCAAACCTTGGAATTACCAAGGTGTATTTCAGAAGGTGAGTGGATAAACTGTGGTACATCCAGATGATGAAATATTATTCATCACTTAAAAGAAATAAGCTAAGTCATGAAAAGACATGGAAGAAACTTGAATGCATACTACTAAGTGATAGAAGCCAGCCTAGAAAGGCTACATATTGTATGACTTCAACTACATGACTTTCTGGAAAAGACAAAACTATGGAGAAAGTTAAAGGATCAGTGGTTGCCAGGGATTAGGGACAGGTGGGCTGAATAGGCAGAAAACAGAGTGTTTTTAGGACAGTGATACTATTCTGTCTGATACTATATTACTGCATACATATCATTATACATTATCAAAATCTGCAGAATGTACAACACAAGCAATGAACTCCAATAGAAAGTATGAACTTTGAGTGATAATGATGTGGGAATGTAAGTTCATTGATTATAACAAATGTATCACTCCATAGCAAGATGGTTGATACTGGGAAAGACTGAGTTTGGAGGGCAAGGTGTATATGAGAACCTTATTTTCCCCTCAATTTTGCTGTGGCTAAAACTAAAACTAAAAATCTATTAAAATAAAAAAAAATCTACATAACAAATCTCAAAGAGTTGTAATAAAACTAAAAGTGTGTCCTTAAAAAAAAAAAAAAGGCATTATAGCATTAAGTAACAATGAATGATCTTAGAAAATATTTCTTTGTTTTAGGCGAAATCAGTTTTACATATTATAAATTATCATAAAGAACTAATGGATATCAGCAAAGATTATTGTATAAATTGACCTATTACTATATTTATTTAAGGAAAACAATTTAAATTTTCCTCCATATCTAGAAGTAAAAGATTCCTTAAATAAAAGATGATTTGTACCACATAGCAGGATATTTTATAGTCATTAAAAATGAAGATGTAAAACAGAATTAATTAAGGAACAAGTAAAAAACCAAAAGGATGAATTAATTTTTGATTAGCTCAAATGACCTTTATATATTTGTTCATCAACATTTAGAAAAACAATTCACTATTCAGCTCCCAGGAGACTAAGAGAAAGCCATGCCTTGCAACTGCTGAAAACTTAGTTGAGTTGCCAAGAAAGCAGCATGGAAATAGACACATACTTCTGAGAGGGCCATTTTTTTTTTTTCTCAAAAGATGAAGGAATATTCAAGATAAATCAGTAGCAAGTTATCTTCCTGTCATCAACACTCAGTCAGTAGCAAAGAGGAAGAAGTTGCGGGCAGAGTTGAACAGCTGAATAGTGGATGTGTGTGTGTGCATTTTGTTAGATACAGTATAAAGAGAAAGATACGTATTATAAAAAATATGTATGTTATATATTCAGTCTTTAAGTTCCATTTTGGTATTATATATAACCAAATTATATACATGTAGTATAAATTTATATGTAATTATACACACACATACACACACATATGTATAATATAAAAATGGGGATCCAAAGATTCAAAATCCATTGTAAAAGAAAGCAAAGTGGGAAAGTTTGTCACAGATTGATTCACTCAGAACATTTAGAAAAGAAAAGAAATCTTATAAATGTTCTTCAAACTAGTACCTGAATGACTTGAAGCCCTAAATTAGATTGGATAAAAAAATAACAAAATCTACACAATGTATTTCCTTTTGCATGAGGAACTATCTTTTAAAAAAATCTACATTTTCAAAATTGAAATATTGACTGAAAAGGTTCTATTTCAAATCATAGATTTTAATGAATGACTAGAAGTGTAAAGGTCTGAGATAGCCAGCCAGATGCCATATACTACCAATGAGTGGCAAAACAAACGAGATCAAAACAAATGAGATCAAAACAAATTCCAGCTCTTATTTTATTTTCTGGCTTCTTTATATGACATATAACATTAGCTTTGTGGTGTTATGTGGGATATTAATATTTGACATATTTCTGCCTAGCTAGATCACTCTATATAGTCCTGAGTCTCCCCCTCCTTGCCATAGATAGGATATGATATTAAATAGTGTTTTCCAGGGGCCCCTGGGTGGTTCAGTTGGTTAAGCGTCTGACTTTAGCTCAGGTCATTATCCTGGAGTCCTGGGATCAAGCCCTGCATTGGGTTCACTGCTCAGGGGGGAGTCTACTTTTCCCTCTGCCCCTCACCCTGCTCTCTCTCTCAAATAAATAAAATCTTTTAAAATGCATCTATATTACTTTGTCTTAATATGCATCAAATTCTTTAGCTGCCCTCAAAATAGCAATCACGCTTCTCTACTTCTGGTAACAAAATAATTTCAAAAACAACCTTTTGGTGTCTGGGAGTAAACTGGGTGTTTGTTTGTTTGTTTTAAATTTAAGGGTAGAGCTGCCCCCACACTCCGTAAACTAGCAAAGGGCTCTAGCAATTTTGGCCCAGGATCATTAAAATAAAACTAGTGACTATATAGACAAACACACAGAAAATAGCAACAAAGTAAAGACACATGAAGTACCAAATTTTAGCCCAAGGCATATCCCAAGTCTAGGATTCTAGCTACCCCGAATTCAAAGTATTGAGCCTCCAATCTTCTTAAAACTCCTCTGTGATACTCGTTGTCCTAGCACAATCTTTAAACTGTGACAATGACTCTCTCTTGTTACCAAAAGCAGAGACACAGAGCTCAGGAAGGTCACAGTGTTCTAATAAACCTCTCTGAGAAAACAGCATGCATGTCCAAGATTTCAATTCTCTTGAAATCAATAAACTTCCAAATGTCTCTGGGACGCCATGCTTCTTGAGAGTCAGGTTGTCCTTTCCAGATCTTACCTTGGGTGCTTTAGCACTTAGCAGGTCGATTAACTGTTACAAGAACTGATTCCCCTAAGGAAATGGGTCCTTATCTTTTCAGCCCAGCCACCTGAGGATAGTGAATAGAGAAAGGAGAAAGTCAGTGAAGGAATTTGGTAGCATAGCACATAGGGAAGAACAGACTGATACGGTGTATAGATGGGATTTGGTTGGCTGCCTGCCTCTTTTCCTTCCTATTCTGTGCTCATATCTCAATATTTTACAGTTGCATTTATTCATCATTTTTTTCTCCCTGATAATGGAAAAATATTATAAGCCTAGCTAAAATCATACATGATAACAAAAGCAGCAAGATCATCTGCAAAACAAAAGTTCCCCTCAGACACATTAAAAGGTAGGCAGAAATTGGTTAATATTTCTCCAGTAGCTGTTTTGCTCTATGCTGATTTGCTCAACCTTGTGGACTCTCCCCTGGGAGGTTATAACACTTGCTGTAAGTACATTTGCACTCCATGAAATCATAGTCAACTGAGCCAGCTATAAATCAATTAATACTTTGCATGAGCTATGTCTTATTTCAAATGTAAAATCAGCAAAATCCACATGTTTAAATAGTGCATTTAAAATATACTAATAATACCTATCTTCAGAACAAAATAATACTGATTTATGAAAGAGCTTCACTGAAACTTTACAAAGAAAAAAAATACTTCTTTTCCAAATAATTGACTGTATTTAAACTTCTGTAAGTTGAAAATAATTTGTATAGGTTAAAAGTATCTTTTTCCTTTTCTTTCTTTTTTGGTCTTGTTCAACAATTTTTACTTTACAATATTTAAATCCCATTTGCCTAAGTTTGACCCCCATGATTTCACATACTTTGTGAAAAAGAAAAAAAACACAACAAACAATTACTACTTTTAATCTACAGTGTGTTCCATAAATATATATTCTCTTACTTATGCATGCTTCTCCTGACTACCACCGATGGTGCGATCAGGAGCATCTACTAAAGAGTAGATTCAGGCACCATGATGCTTTCTCTAAACCAAACAAAAACTGGCTTTATATTTATGATACAGGAAAAAAAAAAAGGTTGAGGTGATTTAAAAATTTAAAGAAAGGCCTATCTGCACTTCACTGCTGAATGTCTGGGTTATTTTATCAATGACTGACTGAGTCGATAGGCAGCAATTAAAAGCAGAGATTCTGGAGCCAATTTGCAGAGATGCTGGAGTCAAACAGGATTATATACTGTTTTGTCCATTTATTTCCTGTGTGACCTTAAAAAAGTCTACCTAATTTCTTTCTGTCCAGTGAATTCTTTTGAAGAAAGGGATTATAATACCAGTAAACTAAATTAAATTATCGGAATTAAATGAATACACATATAGGCACCTTGTTCTTAAAATTCTCATTGGTAATGGAAATAGTAGATAGATGGGTAGGTGCAGGTGCAATGAATATGTTAGCCATAGTTCCTAAATTCATTGGCACAGTGTGTGCCCTCTCCAATCTCGAAATTATCTTCGAAACTAAAGAGATATCATTTACAGTTCAAACCTGTTGCCATAATTCTTAGAAGAAAGTTACTTGCATACAAACTTGGGATAACCTTCTAATCACATAACAGCACTACAATACACATATTATGAAGGATCTAAAACCAATATGCACAGTTCTTAGTACACAGAAGGCCCATAAGTAATGTTCCGTGACTTGAAGGTAAGCAGGAGGAAAAGAGAGCTTTGTCATTTGAGACTGATTTTTTTCATGTGGACAGAGTATCTGTTCTGTATAGGACAGTCACCAAGGCTAGGCCAGGACCCAAGAATAGAAAAAATGAATAATAAATATGAATGTGTGTGTGTTGATGTTGCAAGACATTATATTAGTAGTATTAGAAGTCTTATTTATAGAACAAGAAGGGAATGAGCATATCTGAAAAAAAAATATCTGGAATAGTTTACCAGATGAGGTTTTATAGTTGGAGTTTGGATAGGCAAGGCAATCCGAACTTGCAAAATGGATATTGAAATGAGAATGAACAGCATTTGAAATGACGTAAGAATATTGGTTGAACCTGAGGGACTTGAAAATAAATCTATAGGCATCACATTTGGACAGCTGATACCCAGCAGGAGAGATGTGTTTTGGAAAGACAGATACAGAGAACACAGCTACAAAAAGCCTTCCACAACATGGTCACAATTTGTTCTTTATTTTCTAGTGTTCAGGAGCTCCTGCAAATGTTAAATAGAAGAGCTTTATAATCAGATTTCCTTGTAGAAAGATCACTTTAGTGGCAGTGATGAAGGGGTACTCTAGGGAAGAAAGGGTAAAAATTTTGAGGAAATTATTTCAGCGAAACCATTTGAGTATAAATGAATGTATCACAATGAAAAAAACAGACATGAGGAAGTTAAACATCCTTAAAAACCAGACACATTTGAGATGAACTGGAAAAGATGAACAACTATCATGGTGGAGCCAGACGCTGATGTGCTGGTAAACTGACTCCCTGATAAGAACAAAAACCCAATGTGCTGAATTGTAGGATCTGCCAATTTCCATGGTATAAATATTCCCATGAAAGTGAATGACAAGCTGTCAACATGATGTCACCGAAGATGGAGTTGGGAGAAATGTGTCCAATTGGGTCTCACAAGTCAGTAAAGAGCTGGTTCCAGAACACCAGCAAATATCAGGTTGACTAGGATGTAATGAAAACTGGGGCAAATAGAGAGGGAGACACGTTTTTGAAAGCGAGAGAGATTAGTTGTGAACTTAGTTTGAAATATATTGACCATAATTTGCTTATGAGACATTCAGAGACAGATGCCCATGTTGGTGGCTATTGAGTGGATGGAATTGCTGGGGGACAGAGTGACCTACTATTATAATCACCTTAGTGAAAATTGATAAATACCTGACCTAAGACAGTATTTGTAGGGAATATAGCCGAAAGGACATATTCAAATGATATTCAAAAGAAATAAATTACATATCAGAATGGATTTGTAAAACAAGTAGGAGCCAAGGATGTTTTCAGATTTCATTCTTAGTGGCTTGTTTTTTTGTTTTTTTTGTTTTCCCCTAATACTGCTTTAACCAAGTTACACCAGTCACAGTTAGACAGAGGCATGTAGGTTTCAGTGCTAACAAAATGATAAATTAAATTCTAGATATATTGTGTTTTATTTATTTTTTTTAGATATGTTGTGTTTTAAATACCTATAACTTTGCAGATAGTCTGTAGAGAGTTGTCCTCAGCTGAATAAGTGGATGGAATAAGAGAAGAAAATATTCCCAGTGGTGGGAAGAAAGGAGGAAACACTATAGGGAAAGGAAACACAGATGTGAGATAATTTGTAGGACATTTTGATGATGTGAGAAAGTGGTAAAAGATAAGACCAGAAACGTTGTTCTTATCAGGTTGGGGATGGGCTCAAATTCCAAAGAAAGGAGGATTCGAGAAAGACAGTGAAGATGTTGGAGGAAAAGAGCATGATTGAATATAAGAATTTGTAATTTGTGAGATGACTTAGAATAAGGAGAGCAAAACAGAAAGCCCTAAGGCGGTATTTAAAGCAGTTTGGGCTTGAATAGATGGGAACTGGAAATATGATGAAAACCCATGATATTTGAAAAGAAGGAAATATTTAAGAACACCATTTCCTTTATAGAGTAAAACTACTCACTTAGGAGGAACGTTTTCTTGGCCAGATGTTTGGAAACTGAAATAGTAGCCAGCGAAGTCATTAATATTTTAAAATTAACTGTAAGGCTTACAAGTTTAGAAAGAGAAAAATAAGGGCAGGGAACGCCATGCCTATCAGAGGAAATGTAAATAAGCTCAGAACTCGGAGGGTTTGGGCTGTGGGTGAGGTGGGATGATATGCCTAATTATGAGGACCAACGAACGGAGTGATAAGGTGAACAAACTAACCTGGGGCATTGCAAGGAACTTCTTTGCCTTGAAACACTGTGTCTCGTTCCTCATGTTGGAAGCATACTTAACATTTTATTTTGTTCTACAACATGTAAAAATAAAAGTAGATCAACTCTGAGACATTTATGTATTCCCTCCTAGATTATATGTCTTTCAGAAAAGCTGGCTTATAATTGATTTTAGAAATATGATACATGGGAATGAACAGTTTTTGAAAGTATCAAATGCCACTAATAAGTGTCTGATTTCCGATTTCCGAGTATGTATATTATCTTGCCATTATCATTTAGCTCTGATTGACACATTAAGTTTTATCATTTTTACCTATAATTTTTATATTTTGGAGGAATATTTTCCCCATCATATTTGGTTCCTCCTTTTGATAATATACTATAATCATGGTATAAACAAATTAAGTGATAAATTACTTTCTTCTCTGACTCTCTTAGACCTCTTCTTACTGAGAAATTATTTAGCAATCATTACTAAAACTATTTTTTTCACAATTAATATTGAATATACTGTAATAAAAATTTATTCTCACCTTGATTACTTTGATTATTGTTTATTGTTATAGAATAAGCACTTATGTGTTTTCTCTTAGCTACCACAACACTTACCAGTATAAGTTATTAGTCACACAGGCCCAATCTGAGACCCAATATTATCATTGTGACTTCATATTAAACTAAGTGTTTGGTAAAGAATAATGCTGGCTACATGCATTTTGAAATAGTTTATATGCATTTCACACTCTCTCTTTTGTTCATTTCTTGACATCTCCCAGAAAATCTTGGTCTTGTATAGACTGGGTTCTCACACACATTTCTGGAATTTTCTGATTCAATTTCAATTTAAACGTGTCTTTGTTCATAACCTTCTCCCACTAGCATTCTAATTGGCGCATTAACTTTCTTGCCTCTATTTTAGGATCTCACTCCCCCACAATTCTTGCTTGCACCTTTATCTGAAGATAGATAGATTCAGGAAAAGAAAGGAGATGTTATTTAGCTTAATCATTTCCCTTTTGCTAGGAGCTATTATTTGACACAAGCAAGCAAAACAAAAAAAAAAAAGAAAGAAAGAAAGAAAGAAAGAAAGAAAGAAAGAAAGAAAGAAAGAAAGAAAGAA
>NC_058404.1:180774495-180859269 GCF_002201575.2 Neomonachus schauinslandi
GAAAGAAAGAAAGAAAGAAAGAAAGAAAGAAAGAAAGAAAGAAAGAAGAAAGAAAGAAAGAAAAAAAGAAAGAAGAAAGAAAGAAAAAGAAAGAAAAGAAAGACCCCAAAAACAGAGTTAGAGAAATTGTGCACATAGGTATGGATTGCAATTATCCATGTTAACCCTGTTAATGTTTATTTAGATAGTTGAAAATTGATGGCAGCAGTAATACTACTATTAGATCTTGCTAAACAATCTAAAGTAACGTAAATTCATGTAGCCTCTACCAAGAAATAATATTACTATGCAAACATTGAATGCCCCAGTTGCAAAAGAAGGGTAATTAAACTAGGACTATAAATAAACTATGGTAGATATTAAAATGAATTTTTAAAAGAAATTCACGGGGCGCCTGGGTGGCTCAGTTGGTTAAGCATCTGCCTTCGGCTCAGGTCATGATCCTGGAGTCCCAGGATCGAGTCCCGCATCGGGCTCCCTGCTCGGCAGGGAGTCTGCTTCTCCCTCTGACCCTCCTCCCTCTCATGCTCTCTGTCTCCCATTCTCTCTCTCAGATAAATAAATTTTAAAAATCTTAAAAAAAAAAAAAGAAAGAAATTCACACTACGGAATCAAACATTATTTTTTACATGTACGAACATGAACTTTATTTCTTACTTAGACCTATCAAATATTTCCATTTCATATCCACCTTATTTCTAACTAAAAAATTGTAACTTAAATAATATTTGGTTTAGATTTATAGACTTTGAGGAAGTTTCTTTGGGTTGACATTAAATATTTACATATATATTTTAGTCAAGGAGTAGGTGTGATGTTCTGAATGACTAATGAATTAGTAAAAAGTTGTTAATAGAGATATTCCTTTAGGTATATGAAATACCAGCTGACTTGCATTTAACTCCGCATATTTCTCAAGGAAAAAAATCATATCCTGTCACAGAAGATGAAGAATTTGAGTTGTCAGCAATATTCAACAGAAATGATGGCAACTCTTAATGTATGGTTGTGTTACAAATTGGAATTATCTAGAATATAATCTTAGAATGATTATTGATTCAAAAAGTATTATTTCTTATGGGTATAAAAATCAGCAGGTATGTATTATTTTAAAGTTTATAAAGATCTCTTATGAACTCTAGTTCTTCTTCACTTTTACTCTGGAAGCCATTGGAAAGCCTGTTGAAAATCATTTTATTAAGTAGCATTAATTAATATTTCCACTTGATTGAAAGAGTACAGAAAGTCAAGAAATTTTAGTGATTAAGCAGCCATGTTTAACGGGATTTAGTGCAGATATTCTAGCTCTAAATCCTCATACTTTTTCTCTGGATGAAGATGGACACAAGACAATTTCCAACTTGTTTATATTAGACATCAAATAAAATCTAAAAAGGATGGGGAGGAGGGTCTGAGTGTAAAGTAATAGCAAATAAGTGAATGTTTGCTTCTATTTGGTCTTAAAACATTTTGGAGCACCATAGTTCTCACCTGAACAGCAAAATCAGCAACCTAAACTAAATTCAGAAAAAATAAGTTGTTTATGGGACAAAGAAACTCCCAGCTGTTCTTATCCCTGGCAGAGTGGTAGAGGGATAAGAAAATAATGAACCTGCCAAAGACTGAAGTAAGAAAATACCCAGTGAAATGTTAATAAACCATTAATGTCTGGGGAAAGCCATACAAAGCACCTTGGACTCTTAGGAACCAAAGGCTGAGCGGACAACAGGCAGGAGAATTGAAAGAAATCTGAGATATTGCTAGTTTTCATCCCCAGAAGGCTGAGTGCTGGATGTGAGAAGTAAAACTTCTCCAGCATTGCAGAGAGTAAGGCACCCATTTTCTGAATGCTGAGGGAAGAGCAGAATCATAGAATCTCTGAGGTATAGAAAGCTCAAGGGAGATCCAGAGAGCAAAGAGAACTATACAGCAATTCCAAAACTTGGTGGCTGGACAATATAGCAAAAAGATAGCTTCCATAAGAAATTGTAGAACACTCAAACATGCAGACAAATGTAATCTATATTTAAAAGAAAATAATTACTAGAAATAAACCACAGGTGACGATGTTAGAATGATCAGACAGGAACTTGAAAAGAAACATGTGTGTTTCATGGGAAATATGGGTACAGGTGTGACATGATGGGAAATTTTAGCAGAGACATAGAATCTACAAAAAAGAACAGATAAATAAGCAGATAGATAATCACAAATGAAGAATCCATTAAATAAATTAATGAATAAATTAAACATAAGGAAGAAAAAGAATGACCTTGAACTTGAAGATAAATGAAGAGCATTTAAGCTGAAACGCGAAGAGAAAAAAGAGAGTGGAAAAAAAAAAGATCAGTACATGTGAGATCCGTTGGACATTATCAGATTGTTCACCGTACATATAATAGGAGCCATATTTTTCAGGAAACAAAGTCTTTTAGCATTTCCTGTTGTCAGGTCTATTGGAATTGAAATCTCTCAGCCATTAGGTATCTGAAAATGTATTTATCTAACTTTCATTCTAAATAATATTTTATTTCATTTGTATATAGAATTTTAGATTGGTTAGGGAATTACTTGGATATAGAATTGAGGGTATTTGAGGTTATTTTATTTGGATATAGAATTTGAGGTTCGTAGGTGTTTCCTTTTTTTTTTTTTTTGGTTTATTTATTTTTTTTTATTTTGGTTTATTTTAGGCCTTTAAAGATATTGTTGCATTCTCATTCAGCCTCCATTCTTCTGGGTAAGAAGTCAACCATCACACATATTATTGTTCCCAAGTTTGCATGCAATATGTATGTTTAGGTCTCTGGTCACATAATATTTTTTTATTATTTGTTTTCCATAAGCTTGGTGACAGTGTTTCTGGCTAAGTAAGACTTTCTTTGTAGTTTTCCCCTTTTTCAGATTTTATATTTTTATATGTTTCCTGGATCTATGGATTATGGGTTGTACAGAAATTTTCACATTTCTCAGTTCTTATTTTTTTCTGATATTTATTTTTCCTTTTTTGCCTATACTGTCCTTCTCATGGTATAATTATATGATGGTAGATTTGACAGATTAAAGACATTATAACAAAAGCAATCACTAAAAAAGTAACAAGATTTAGATTAAAATCATATCAGTTGATAAGGTGATGCTGTATGGGATAAAGGAAGAACATTTTATTAAAATTGAACATATCAAAACAGATGTGTGTGCTGATGGGTATAATCCAACAAAAGAGAGAGCTCAATGATGGAGGAAATGGAATAATTGAAGGTACAACTTATTGAATATTGAGAGACAATAAGATCCACAATATGCAAATAAAGGTATTGCAATGGAATATTACTCAGTCATCCATTTGCAATGATGTGGTTGGAGCTAGAAGGTATAATGCTAAGTGAAATAAGGCAGTCAGACAAAGACAAATACCATATGATTTCACTCATATGTGGAACTTAAGAAACAAAACAGATGAACATAGGGGAAAGAGAAAAAAAAGAGGGAGGGAGGCAAGCCATAAGAGACTTTTTTTTTTTTTTTATGTCATGTTAATCACCATACATTACATCATTAGTTTTTGATGTAATGTTCCATGATTCAGTGTTTGCGTATAACACCCAGTGCTCCATGCAGAACGTGCCCTCTTTAATACCCATCACCGGGCTAACCCATCCCCCCACCCCCTCCCCTCTAGAACCCTCAGTTTGTTTCTCAGAGTCCATAGTCTCTCATGGTTCATCTCTCCCTCCGATTTCCCCCCCTTCATTTTTACCTTCCTGCTATCTTCTTCTTCTTCTTCTTCTTCTTCTTCTTTTTTTTTAACATATAATGTATTATTTGTCTCAGAGGTACAAGTCTGTGATTCAACAGTCTCACACAATTCACAGCGCTCAGCATAGCACATACCCTCCCCAATGTCTATCACCCAGCCACCCCACCCCCCACTCCAGCAACCCTCAGTTTGTTTCCTGAGATTAAGAATTCCTCATATCAGTGAGATCATATGATACATGTCTTTCTCTGATTGACTTATTTCACTCAGTATATTAACTGTAGAGAACAAACTGAGGGTTGCTGGAGGGGCAGTGGGTGGAGGGATGGGCTAAACGTGTGATGGGCATTAAGGAGGGCAATTGGGATGAGCACTGGGCATTATATGTAAGTGATGAATCACTAAATTCTACTCCTGAAACCAGTATTACACTATATGTTAACTAACTAGGATTCACATAAAAACTTGAAACATAAAACAAGCAAACAAACAAAAAACAAATAGAGGTATTGGATTTAGATTAAAGCAGGGACATCCTTTACTTTTTTGTTTTTTGGTTTTTTTTATTATGATCCTTTACTTTTTATGCAGAAAAGCAAGGAATAGTTCTAGAGATTAATGCAAGCAAAGAGATTTGGTGCTGGTATGATGAACTAGTTCTAAGGTGAACACATGTATTTTCCTAGAATCAATAGGGAGAACTATCAATAGTCTGGTAAGAGGAGAGATACGGTTCTTTTCACGTGTGGTTGAATAAGGTTTTCAGCAATGATGGATCTCTAGTGGTGATTTATCCTGAATAAGTTTGCATATTTTCTAGCCATATTCTTCTGCCAGATATAACAGGGGTTTGGGTCATGTCAGGCTAGTATAATAGAGAGTGACAAAAGTGATAGGGAGTGGGGAACTTGTGCAGGATGATATTCACAGAGATGGGCTAGGAAAGATAAGTCAGGTGAGGAGGCATGCAACGTTTTCACCAAAGCCACTAACAGTGAAAAACTGATAGAATCATTGGTTGAATTCCCATAGGAGTTCAGGGAAGTGGGACCATGAGTGAGATTAGGATAGATGCAAAACCATTATGGGAATAAAATGTGTTATAGAGGGGGATTTTTGAAGTTTTTTTTTTTTTTTTAAATAATTCATGGGTTTGACTGAGACAAATTAAGATGCAAGCCACAGTGAGATTAGTTTTGTTTCCTAAAAGTAAGTGGTGGTCAGTTTCTCCTCTTCCTCCTCCTATTCTTCCTCCTCCTGCTCATTCTTCTCGTGTTTTATCTCTTAAGGCAACTCCCAGTACAAGAATTGGAAGTGATAGTTAGGCCTTCAGAAGTATAGTCTTACCAGTCTTTTACTAGGAAAACTTAAAAAGTTGCCTGAAAATTTTCCATTTCAGGGACTGTTCTCCAGAGAGCAGGCAACATGGAGTTGTGATAACGACCCATGGTTGTACCAAACCATGTTAATGGGTGCTTCATTTGTTCAACTAGGTGCTCTAGGCACCCATACCTTCATGCTCATTTGGTGTTTTGGAAATTTGGAAGTGGGTTTTTGTTGCAAAATAACTGGAGTATATGACCTGCATGTAGCATCTAAGATGCATAGATATGACATATCCTACAAAACATAATTTTCCTGCCTAAAAAGGTCAATAACCACACCAGTAAGAAACATTGGTGTAAGGGAAGAAAATTATGTTCCTATCT
This sequence comes from Neomonachus schauinslandi, assembly GCF_002201575.2. Lineage (NCBI taxonomy): Eukaryota > Metazoa > Chordata > Mammalia > Carnivora > Phocidae > Neomonachus > Neomonachus schauinslandi. The sequence goes on from NC_058404.1 coordinate 180,779,965, forward strand.
CTTCTTCCTTTGTCCTGATGGATCCTTATGTAAATAGACATGGGTCAACTCCAATGTTACCTAATGATTTTCTAAAATTTTACCAAAAACAATTTTTTTACCTTACTTCCAGTATCACCAAGATACAATTTTGTCTTGCCACTGGTATATTTTATTTTATAAAAGGAATCACAAGCAAATCGCCAATGAACTGACTATATTTGAACCTGCTCCAAGGTAAATTCTTCATGGGATTTCAGCTACTTCTTTACCTTGAAATCATCTATTTGCCCCTTTACACTCACTAGAAATGTAAATGGCTTTGTGAAGATTTTTCCAAGGCATTTCTGTCAGAGTTAATAACTCTCTTCAGTGTTCCTATGAAACTACTAAAATTCTATTAACATGAGTGGCATTTGTATTGAGGTGTTTCCAATGTATATATCTCACATAGGATTATGAGTTCCTCAAAGAAATGCAGTTTATCCTATTCATTTCTGAATCTCTTCTATCTGTTTCATTGCCTGGAGCTCAGAAGATGCTCCATAAATATTTGCTGAATGAATTTATTTTGTTAAGCAAAGAACACTTGCAATAAAATGACTGCCCCAGAGTTTTTAATAAATGGCATACCTTTCTACAAATATTGAAGTGAGATCAGATTTCTTTAGGATAGGACATACATATATTAACCAAGCACAAACAACCAAACTTCCAAGTTTTTTTCTCTCCTTTTTGGACTGAGAGCTGTCTAAAACCAAACTAAATTATTTCTATCATTATAACAACGAAAGGATAAATAATTTGTGCATTTAAAAGGGTATTTTTGTCTCAACGGCGAATTTAATAATCACCTACTAAATGAAAGACTCTCAACTAATGAAGCTGGATAGATCTGTAAACAAAATTTTGGATAATTATTTTAAATTCATTGTTGTTTCTGACCTATCTGCTATTCTGTCTCCTCCCTATTTGTTCATATTCCTGTTCAGAACTCTGAGCCATGATCCACACAGACCTAGAATCTTGGATAAAAATTAGGAACTACAAAATAATTATTCAATTGCCGCATAATTCTTAGCTTCCCTAAACTCCAATCAATATTTACCTGACTTTTATTTGATCACCTAGTATCCCTTTCTTAGAAGCTAGCAAAAGAATGTTCAAGAACAAGCAGTTGCAGAAAATATCTTGATTCTTATGTCAGTGTTAAACATCAAGTGGGAATTCCATATATTCTTATTAATTGATTGGATTTTCTACCTATTAAAAACAATTTGAGGGGACCTGGGTGGCTCAGCCGTTAGGCATCTGCCTTGGGCTCAGGTCATGATCCCAGGGTCCTGGAATGGAGCCCCACGTGGGGTTCCCTGCTCAGTGGGGAGCCTGCTTCTCCCTCTCTCACTCCCCCTGCTTGTGTTCCCTCTCTGGCTGTGTCTGTCAAATAAATAAATAAAATCTTAAAAAAAAAAAATTTGGATTTTAAATGATTTCCTTCACTGATTTGACTGATGTGAAAATTGCAGCAAAAATTCCCAAAGGAGTATTTCAACCTACTCCTTCAAAAAGGGACATGTTATTAGAGCAGCTACAATTTGTGGCTGCATTCCAAAGAAACTTCCCTGGCATGGTCATGAATGAAGCAGGAGTGAGAGCACCTTCTTTCCTTCTTATGGGGTTATAGAAGCCTTGAAAGAAAATAATAGATTGGGAAGATTATCAGGCATAAGAATATTGCCCTTCTTGGAGAGCCAGGGATACCAGCTTCTGGAATACAGATTTAGAAAATGTGGGATCCTGGGGCACCTGGAGGTCTCAGTCTGTTAAGTGTCTACCTTTGGCTCAGGTCATGATCCCGGGGTCCTGGGATCGAGCCCCACGTCGGGCTCCCTGCTCAGCGGGAAGCCTGCTTCTCCCTCTGCCCCCTGCTCATACTCTCTCTGTCAGATGAATAAGTAAAATCTTTTAAAAGATTTTATTTATTCATCTGACAGAGAGAGAGTTAGTGAGAGCAGGAACACAAGCAAGGGGAGTGGGAGAGGGAGAAGCAGGCTTCCCGCTGAGCAGGGAGCCCGACGTGGGGCTCGATCCCAGGACCCCGGGATCATGACCTGAGCTGAAGGCAGACGCTTAACAGCTGAGCCACCCAAGAACCCCTGAATAAATAAAATCTTTAAAAAAAAAAAAAAGAAAAGAAAAAATATGGCATCCTAACTCATTTATCACATGTTAGCCACAAGCTCATTCTAGGGCCAGGGACTAAGTTCTCCCGTAGCACTTTACCTTGAAAATACAGTTGGAACAGGTATTTGCAAGTACTACCCCATGATTTTATTAATACAGAGCTAATTCTTTTCCTTTTCATTAATGTGCATGTCTTCATGTGAGGACAATACTGCAGTCATATAACAACCTAATGGATTGTTGTATTCTTAACTGAATATACTGATAAAACTTGAAAGATAGAGTTTCCCTTTCCTTCCAAATTCAGGGCACTCCTACATTGTAGACATGCTTACTCAGGGTTTTGTGGCTTTGTATTTTCAGATTTATTTCAGGAAAGATACTAAAGGAAAAGAAAAACTCAAAATAGAACAAAAAGAGTTGTCACTGAGATTGAGGTAGAGGAAACAAATAACATCATTATGTCCTAACTCTGAAGTCAGTACAATTTGATAGTCTACCTTCTAAGAATTCATTAATAATGTATTTGTAAAATATTTGCAATTTTAAAGGTGCCTTGTTCTATTTCTGCTTATAAGACTTTTGTTTAATACCTACTACTGCATTAATTTTGCTAAATACATTCATATAATTAAAAGGACAAGAAACACTATACAGACCTCTTGCATTAAAATCAAAAGATCTTTACCTTTCTCCACATCCTAACTAAATTTGGATAAGTCACTTACACTCCCTTTTATTCCCTCTGTATATTTTTGAGTGATTGATAGTTACTTCAAAAATTTGTTTTTATTTTTATTATTTTTTAAACTTATTTAAATTCAATTAGTTAGCATATAGTGTATCATTAGTTTCAGATGTAGAGTTCAGTCATTCATCTTTTGCATATAACACCCAGTGTTCATTACATCACGTGCCTTCCTTAATGCCCATCACCCAGTTACCCCATTCCCCCACCCACCTCCCCTCAAAAAAATTTTGTTTTAAAAAAATGAATGGAAAGAATCACTGGGTACCCTGTTGGAATTTACCCTGTATAAGATTAATCAGGAAGTTTTCCTGGAAATGATCACCGAATTAGAAGGGATTTGTAAATAATATGAGCAGAAAAAAAAACCTCAGAAATCATGGACTATGTTCTTAGTCATTATTGGGATAATGTCGTGCCAGAATATCTATCTATCTCCCACATTTGAAGTCCCTTGCAGGCCTGATCCTCCAATGTTATTGGCACATCATTTATATCAGCTTTTTATTATACCTCTGAGATTCTACAAGTGCCTTTGATTATACAACACATTTTCAACTGATGTGTGCACCTCAAACCTGATTATTGCTTTTGCATCTAAAGAAGCAAGCAATATCTGCCATGGCACCTTGATTACCTGAAAGTTCACGAAGAAGGAAATAAAGGCAATACCCAAGATATGTATTTTAAGACATTGAATAGATTCCCTCCTTTTATATAAGAAAAACTGCTTCATGGGACGCCTGGGTGGCTCAGTCGTTAAGCGTCTGCCTTCGGCTCAGGTCATGATCCCAGAGTCCTGGAATCGAGTCCCACATCGGGCTCCCTGCTACGCGGGGAGCCTGCTTCTCCCTCTGCCTCTGTCTCTCTCTCTGTCTCTCATGAATAAATAAATAAAATCTTAAAAAAAGAAAAAAAAACCTGCTTCATTAGCTACAAGAGAAGGCAACATTATTCTCAGATTTTACCTTTGTTTCTCTTAAACAACTCATTATGTCTTTGTAGCCATTTCCCACATCGAACTCTAAGGATGACCTTAGCTTTATGGTCCTTGTCCTCAGACATATGAAATCTTTGGCAGTAACAGCAGTTGATAGCAGCATGGCTCATCAACCTCCATGAGAGAAGAAACAAATATGTCAACTACTTCACTCTCCTCGGGATAGTACTTCTTAGAAAGCCCAGGTTATCAAGCATACAGGTTTGTAAGTAGCTTAAGATAATGGAAAAAGAAGTGCTTACAAAGGTGCTAGGTATGTGATTATCATCCTTCCAAGATTCTTAGCTTTCCATTTTCAGCCAACTCTTTTCTTTTTCTCAGAATGAAAAACTAACCACGTTGGCGGGATATATTTATTTTCTCTCCATGACATATACATTGTTGGGTAATGCTTGCAATTTATTAAGCTCACTCATTGCTAAATTTGTGGTGGAGTCGTAGAAATAATGGAGGCAATTTTAAGGCTTAATTTATAAGGAAACTATCAGAAAATGAAATTTCTAACCTGGCTATGAGAAATAATGAGACTTAGCTTTCAGAAATTTATAATAATAACTCCCAGAAGTAACACTATATTTTGTATTAGAAAAACATCAATATCTCAAAGAAGAGGTCTTTGTTAATATCATTTAAGATGGGTCTTTATTTTCAGAAATATTTAAATAAAACTGGGCAAGATTTATATATCCATACTTTTCTTTCGCTCTCTCCCTCACATACATGCATACGTGAGGCTTTGGCTCTGCAATTGACTTTTAATGAGGCAAATCCCTGAGATTTAGAGTAGAATCCCTACAGGCCCTCTATCAAGTCCTTTCTATTAAGCTAATGACTTTTTAAAATGAATTATTTTAGGGAAAAGAACTAATGGGCTTGAAAAACTGTTGTGTTCACCCTAGTCAAAGAATCTTCAGGCAAGACATGCTTTATGAAGGGATACTTTTTCATTTCTAAGAAATGTGCATTCCGATTAGTAATAATAACAATAACAACAATAATAATAATAAGACGAGCCCAGGGCTAGGAGCAACTTCTGTGGATCCCGTGGTTCTTCAGCATGCTTTTGACCAAAACTGTGAAAAATATCCAGCACAAGCAGAAATGTATTAATATATTTTATCCACAAATAGCTTTGTTAAAATGTATTTTTATCCTTCCTTCTCAATTTATTCTATTGTTTCAAAAGCCAGAGTAGTTAAAAGTTTGTCTCCTAATATAAAGCAGTGTCTATAATGTTAGTGCAATTCAAACATTATTTTTTGCTTGTTCAAGGTAGAGAGTTAAGTTTTTGTGAGTCCTTTTTCCCTAAAACTTAGTAAACCAGCTTATATTTCCTTATTGGTACTTTTTGAGACCATAAACCCGACCCTATTCTGTATATTCCTAGACTCTTCCTGTCCCTTTTAAGTAATGAAAATTTTATAGTCTATATAAGATATTTTTATCACTAAACATCAAGTAATATGAAACTTACCACGAATTAAAGTAGTTTTAAAGTAGAATTAAAGTAGTTACCATTAGTCTCCTATTTATAGGCAAAGCTGATAAAAATATGCATCCATAATTGCTGAGTTCATAAACAGAAACTTAGGCCTAGGAGCAAATATAAGAGAAAAAAGTGAAATAAGTAGTGGGGGGGGAAATGTTTGGAGAGAAAGCGTTTGAGATGAGAAAAGAATTCTATCAATAATGTCTTAAACAATTACTAAAATACACTCTTAAATGAGGATTTCCCAAATACTTAACTAGTGATATGTTTGTTAAGAAAAATGTTTTAAGGGCAGCTAAGTGCCTCAGTCCTTTAAGTGTCTGATTCTTGATTTCAGCTCAGGTCATGATCTCAGGGTCCTGAGATTGAGCCCTGCATCGAACTCCCTCTTCCTCCACCCCCCCCTCCACTCCTGCTCACTATCTCTCTCTCTCTAAAAACAAAAAACAAAAACATAAAATCAATGACACAATTTCTGTTTAATCTTGGCCTTTTGAAACATAAATTAAAAAGCCATATAAGAAATCACAAATAAAAATCTGAAATTAATGCTGTGGGGCAGTTACCTACTAAAGAATGTTTGAATTAAATGAAAAGTTTTTTTTTTTTTTTTTTTGTGGATTTGGGTATGTAGATAGATTCATCTTGTGTTATATGAGTTCCATTCCAACTCTTCAAGTGTATTGATATAAATTAAGCCTCTTCTCTTCACTTGATTTACTTTCTCCTCCCTCCCTCCATAATGGCCAAATAAGCCATATGGTAGCAAATGAATCTTCATCGCGTTAACACTACATTACCCTGCCCTGCGTGTACTCTCTGTTTTTTTGGGAGAGGTAAAATGGGTAATGAGTGACAAGAGCACAGGATCTGGAGACACGCAGCTCACCTATTAGCCGTGTTACACATTACTCTGACTCCCAGTCTCTTCATCTATTGAAAGGGTCTAATTATTCTTATCTTGTAGAGTCCTTGTAAAAGGAGACATGAATTTCTGTCAAGCAGAGAGCACACGACTCAGCATACTTCTCTATTTTGTTCATCTGTTGATTTCCATCATGTAGAACTAGGCTCATCACACAGAATCAATATTAGTTTTTTATTGTGGTGACAGATTACCACACATTCTACCACACACTTAAAATAGTATGAATTGATTACATTACAGTTCTAAAAACATGGATTTATTATCTTAAGTTTCTAGAGATCAGAAGTCCTAAAATCAAGGGCTGTGTTCTTCCTGAAGGATAAAATCTGTTTCCCAGCTTCCAGTGGTTGCCTACATTCCTTGGCTCATGACCACTTCCACTTGTCATTCTAACCCCTGCTTCCTTCATCACACCTCCTCTGACTCTGACCCTTCTGCCTGTCTCTTGTTAGGGTTATTGTGATTATATTAGGCCCACCTGGATAATCTTTCCATCAAAAGATCCTTAACCTAATCATATCTGCAAAGACCCATTTATCACGTAAGGTAACATATTCACAGATTTGGGGGATTAGGAAATGATGTCTTTGAGGGGCCATTAATATGTCTGCAACAATGTCTTATCAATAAATATCTGTTGCATAAATTAAAGGTTGTGAATAAAAGCTGATTCTTTTGTTTATGCATTTATACAGTCATCCAACAATTATCCCTTTAATTCATATGCATGGGGTTTATTGAGAGCTTGGCTTGGTAGAATACAAGTAGAAAATAACATTATTTCTCTACAACACTGTCTATTGCAAACCATTTTTATCATTTTTTTCTAACACTGAACTAAAACTTAGGTATCATATATATTTCTAGTTATTCTCAGTATGTGTATGTGTGTGTGTATTGAGAGAGAAAGATATCAAAGATAATTCCATGGTTTTTAGGTCATGCAAACTAAACAGAATGAAATGAGGGAGACTGTGTATGTTTGCTTCAAATTCATTTCAAATACTTTTTTTGGGAATCCTAACAACTTTTATAAGCCTGACAAGATTTTTCATATTTTATAGAGATTAAAAGTTCCCATGGCTTTCCAAGATTATAAATCTCATCACTGTCAGCCATAATTCTAGAACACAGGCTTTCTCCCTCTTGTTCTCTTCCAGGTTAATATAATAATTAACACTTGATTTTTTTATTTTACACTAGATTTTGAAATTTGAGTTGAGGAAATATTGAGAGAGGCTGTAGAAAGGAATGTTCTTTATGATGCTCATCTTTATCATATTGAGGAGGTACACATTAATGAAAACCACTGTAGGGCAGAATTCAGGGTGTTGAAATTAATGCAAGTGGGTTTAGCCATAATAAGTCCTGATAATACCATGGTGCTGTGTGCGGTGCATTCCCTTGGAAAGAACTCCACGATTGACATTATACTATACAGATATAGGCTTCTGTATAGAAGTACAACTCCATGGTTGGAACATTAAATTTAGTTAGCTCTCTCAGAAACAGACCTGTTCTTTTTGATTTTCATCCCTCGAAAAGATTTTCAGGGATTTCTATTTTAAGTCCAGTTCTATTTTTAGGCCGAGTTAGTACAAGGTAATAACTTAACACAACATCCTAGACATTCGCCAAGATGATACTTGAATGTTGCATTTTTGTGCTTATAACCAGACCTTGAGATGAAAAATAGATAGCTGCTGAGATCTCTAACCTGAACTGGTACTGATCAACACTGGTGACTTGTGATAACTGGTACTGTAGGTAATAATTAATGTGTGTATGTGCGTGTATGTGTTAGGGAGAGAGTCGCCCAGTGCAGGAAGACCGGCGCATGATATACCATGCCCCAAGGATACTGGATTAAATATTTTACCACTTCCAACAAGTATATGCACCATGAGAGGGAGTCAACTCTACAGAGTATTAATTCTTCAATATCATGTGTTTTAATCATATTCTCATTCTATTGAAGTTAGCCTCAGGAAGTAGGTTTTGAAGATGGAGAGGAGGTAGAATAAGGAAGAATGAAAAGAAGATGTTCTGAACCGTTCAATCTCCAACTTTCCTTTGAACTTCCTTTCCTTAATTTCCCCCAGAGTTCCCCTTTTTAAATTCTAATGACTCCAATGTTCCCCATTTATGCAGTGACATATTCTTCCTGTACTCAGAGTGCTGAATATTTTCTGTACATGGGACTACCCGTAAAAGACTAACCCAACTTCTAGTTTGTGAAGTATCATCTATTTGTCTAAAATTCACTATTTTCAAAGTTATCACACTTTTGTAAGCTGGTAATGGAGCTCTGGTTGAAATAAGTAAAATTTGTATAAATTGGCAATTTACAACATTGAAAAGGCCATAAAAACCTTTTTCAAAAGTACGGTGGAGTTAAATTCTTATCTAAGTCCATAAAAATGATACACACCAGGGTCTACAGAGCAAAATTAAAAGAAGTTCACATTACTTTGTTTATTCTATATCTGCTCCATATTGTGGTTGGCATAATATATTTACATGTATTAAAAACTTTTTATTATATTTCCCCTATCAATACTGTATTATTCATTTTTTCTTTCAACTTTTACCAACAGAGACTAAAGCAGCTCATTAACACATACTATTTCCAGGTTTATTTGTGAATATAGTAGACACCCTGTGCCGACGCCAGAGCTATATTCTATTTCTCAAAGGAACATTAAATTCTTACACTGGAGGGATGACAAAAGATTATCTCATATTGTCATTTATTAGATTCAGCAATAAGAAACCTAAATTCAAATTTATAGATTTTATTCTCAGAGATATATGAAATACAAAATCAGAATATTTATTTTGTTGTTTAGTGGTATACAAATACCTGCATATGATGATGGGGCTTTTGGCATTGAGAGAGCTAATGGAATTATCTTATATATGAATCTTCTGAAATGGTATCAAATATGTAATAATTCTGAGTGTATGTGTGTGTGAGTGTGTGTGTGTGAGGCCAACAGAATATAGTGGTTGAATGCATATATGTGTAGGTAAGGGGTTAGGAAGGAGAGAAAAGAGACATATCATAATTTTTTTAATGAAGACATTTAGGCTCTGAGGGAGTAAAATACTGGACCAGGGTCCCAAATAACAGCCTGTGTTTAATTAACACAATTTGACTATGCCTACTTAATGAAAGGTGGGGGGTACAAAGAGAAAGAATGATGGGGGTGGGACTGGGGCCTGCAGAAGAATGTAATCATGGTTGTAAATTTATACTTTGCATAAATACTCTCATTATATTCTATATGTTATTCCTTTCAGGATTTTATAAGTATACATACTTTATTTTATGGATGACTTGAAAAATTTTAAGAATCATTTTTATCAAGCCATATTCCTGCTTTAGTATATTGCATAGACAAAGTTTTTTTTTTAAATATGCATTTCAAAATCATGTCTTAATTCATTCTAAGAAATTAAGTCTTCTGGTATCAAATAATGTTAATCAAAATCATGTTTTTCCTTTTTTAAAAAAAATTCAGTCATACCTGAATGCAGTAACAATAATATTATGATCACCAAATTTTTATCTAATGATTTAGGTCACAATTTAAAACACTGCAGCATCTCATGGTCATCATTAGGAATTAAAACCTATAGTTTTGGCTAATTGTGGGCTAACTGACCTGTACTTAGTTATATTTAGATCTACATTTAGTTCTTTTCTTGCTTTTTCCTTTCATTCTATTTCCCACCTCATTCCACTAATCGGGTCTTTTCTCTAAGAGTCATCCTTTAACAGAATTACCTGAGAACTTGTTAATTTCCAAATTTCATCCACACTTATCAAAGTATAATCTCTGGGAGTCTGATTCTGTAATATATATTCCTTAGAAGGTACTTATAAAGAAAACAGTTTTAACACTGCAATCTTAGTGATACAAATAATATCAATTCAGTTATTTACACAAAGAAGTTAATAAAAAAGGAAGGAAGGAAGGAAGGAACAAAGGTAGGAAGGTAGGACGGAAGAAAATATATTTAATGGACTGCTTCTCTGGCTATTATTTTACAATAAGACAACTGGAAATGAAAGAAAATAAATATGCAGATACAGATTTTCATTTTGTGGAATTTAACATTTTTTTTACTAAAGATAATAATACTAAGCCCAAATTATTATTGATGGCAGATTTGGAAGCTTTTTGATATTAAAAATTTTTGATTGATATTGTGACAGATAAGTCAATTATTTCTAAGACTCGTATAGCATCACTTTTTTTTAATAATCCTAAAGACTTGGTAAGATATCAATTAATTTTCAAATCCCATTAGCAAATTAATTAGTATGTAGTTAAAAATCTGCCACAGAGATTGTAGAACAAACAAATCAAGTAATTTATGACTACCCACCCGTGACAATAAAGGAATTTTTACTGGGCTCTAGGGAATTGACATATTATTAATTAGTGTTAATTTAGTTGTTCTTTTGCTGTTTAGTAATTCATATAGTATGACTCATATTGTGTCCAATAAACAGAAATTAAGTACAGTTGACCCTTTCACAACACGGGTTTGAAATGCACGGGTCCACTTATATGCAAATTTTTTTTTCAATAAATAAGTACAGGACTGTAAATGTATTTTCTCCTCCTTACAATTTTCTTAACAGTATTTTCTCTAGCTTACTTTATTATAAGAATATAATATATAATATATATACAAAATATGTGTTAATCAATTGTTTATGTTACTGGTAAGGTTTCTGGTCAACAGTAGGTCATTAGTAGTTAAGTTTGGGGGGAGTCAAAAATTATACAGAGATTTTCAACTGTGTTGGGGTCACCCTAACCCCCATTGTTCAAGGGTCAGTTGTGGTTTTTGTACTTTTCTTTCCTTTACTCTTTCTTACACTTCCATTTTCCTTTCTAATTATAACTCAATGCATTATCTCTTTTATTTTTAAAATTTTTATTGAAGTGTAATTAACATACGCTGTTATATTAGTTTCAGGTGTACAAGAGATTTAACTATAAATGTTTTAATTGTAAACCAGATCAAAAAAATTTAGATTGTCTTCTAAATCCTGCCATAGCTCTATATAAGTTAGAATGCTCTAAGTAGCAACTAAAAATATCCCAATTCAGATTTGTCTTAAATATGACTTATTTCACAAGAATGGAAGCCCAGGCATGATGAAGTTTCCAGGATAGATTGAGTGGCTCCCTGCTTTCAAGAAACCAAGACCTTTCTATTTTTAGCTCTGAAATTCACTGGGCTAAATTTATTTTAATTCTTGTTCCTCTCTTGATTGCAAGAAAGCTCGCGGCATCTGTCATGCTATAAGCTTTCTTATTCATTGTGTAACATTAAAGATGACCACGAAAACTTGGCCCTCCTTCCACCTTGAGATGAAGACTCTGTAACCTCTTCTTGAGTCTGGGTGGGCTCCCTGACTAACTGAGCAATAGAATATGGCAGAAGTGATTCTGTGCCTGCTTCCAGGACCAGACCTTAAAAGACTAGTAGTTTTGATTTCTCTCTCTTTGAACACTTGCTTTTCAAGGCCAGTGCCCATATTATGAAAAAGCTCAATCAGCCCTTGGAGAGGCCCACATGAAAAGCAACTGAAGACCAGCAGCTAGGTTCCCAGGGAGCAACCAGCACCATCTTATGAACCCTGTAAGTGAACTATCTTGGAAGTCAGTTTTCCATTCCTACTCCAGCTGACCAGCTAATGCCACATGGAATACAGGCAAACCATCCCCACCTAGCCTTGTCCAAATTGCAGATTCATGAATAAAATAAATGGTTGTTGTTTTAATCACTAAATTTAGGGGATATTTGTAATATAGCGATAGATAATCACAAGAATCATATTTGTCAAGAGATAGAGAAATGTAAGTCCTTGTCTTCAGTGTAATGGGCTAACATAGTCCCAGTGCTCACCCCAGGAGTCACTTGGTGATGAATTTCAAAGCTGAGTGTCTTTGCCTAAACTAACTTAATGCCAAAGTGAATATGAGATCAGTTTTTACAGATGTACCTGGTATAGGGAGCAGAGCTAGATTCATGAAGGAAGGAAGAAAAATTGATGCCACAAGAACAATCTGTAGTGTCCATTGTTATCTTTATACTTTCTTTTAGGAAGATAGAGATCTCATATTCCATTATTTAAAACAGAGATGTTGAAACTTTTACAAATGTCATTAAGTCATTAAGGTAAGGAGGAACTAACAGAGCAGCTAGTGATTCACGAAAGACCATGTTAAAATAGAGGATCCATTATTTGGAAACCTTATTCTAAGAGACTAGATCAGATTTAGGTCATTCAGAAATTCTGCTGTCTTATTCTACCTTGCTTTTGAAGAGACTCTCAAAAGAAAACAACAACAACAACAGCAAATACTTACTACAATATTAAAAAAAATAACATTTAATAGATCAACTATCTAGCTAAATAAAAATCATGCCTTCATGACTAGGTGAGAGAAAAGATGCCTGAGCCCTTAGGCAAAAGACCTGCCGCACTGGATTTTTGAGAACCTTTCTTTCACAAGGCAGATAACTTGTACTCAGTACATGATTTCCCAATACTCCAAGGGTAGATTATAAACAGTAAGATGGTCCAGTTTCCAAACTAGAACATGAAAATGACATTCACTTTGTATGTGGACTTAGAAAAATCACTTAATTTTTTAGCTTTCTTTATTCATTTAATAATGAATTATTGAGCAGTTATGCTATAATAGACATTGTACCTTCACCTATCAAACAAAAGAAGCAGACATATTTTTTAATTGCTGTGAAGATTATATGAGGTCCTGTTTGTTTAAAAAAAGTTCTTTTAAACATGTTTGATTATAAATCATGTGTTTTAAACTTTTATGCACCTATAGTTGGAGAGGACTCAAAAGCAGAATACCAAGTACACCTCCAAGACATACAAAATACCTTAACTTCTAGCAAATTCAGAATTATCAAAGCAGAAGAGAGTCCACATATCCAGTATCCTGTGGAATGAAATGTGATATGCTGGAACCACTTCTATACACAACATGGAAATTTGAAGCAACGTGGTTTATCTTTCTATTACTAATCTAAGAAAAAGGGCACTGCACATATTGTAGGACAAATTCATTAGCTTGAACTCTAGGGCGCTGTGAGTATTTTAGGTTATAACAAGACTTTTATTGAATCATGTATTTAAAAAAATAGAGTCAACTGAAAATTAGAAATAATAATTCTATGATTTTAATCAAGTTTGTAGAAATAAAAAATAGCCAAGTCTAATGTCTTTAAAATGATTTTATAAGGCTTTTGTTTTTGAAATCAATGTCAGCTCTTCTTTAAAGAACTCAGGTCCTCGGACTAGAAAAATAAATGGGGTTTTACACTTTAGATGACAGTTGTTTCTTCTTTATTATGCTCTTTCTTAAATGATGTTGATAATTTGTCCATCACCTTTTTGTTTATCCATTTATTCATTTTATACCAACTTATGAGCACTATGCTTGGTGCTGAATAAGTTTTGTCAATAAGGAATCAACTTATTTTCTTAGCTTTAAAGGGCATGGTGTGTAGGGGGGGATATGATTCTAACTAGATTTCCATGATGGAATTGAGTGAAGTGACTTGTAATTACAAATATGCTTCACCGGACGCCTGGGTGGCTCAGTTGGTTAAGCGACTGCCTTCGGCTCAGGTCATGATCCTGGAGTCCCGGGATGGAGTCCCGCATCTGGCTCCCTGCTCGGTAGGGAGTCTGCTTCTCCCTCTGACCCTTCCCCCTTTCATGCTCTCTGTCTCTCACTCTCTCTCTCTCAAATAAATAAATAAAATCTTTAAAAAAAAAAAAAAAAAAAAACAAATATGCTTCACCAATGCCCAGATTTTAATCTTCCTTGATTTTCCATTAAATTTAATCTGAACAAATGCTGTGAATGGAAGTTTCACCTAGCGTTATAGTTACCACCCACACAACCCAAGCAAACACACACACGTGTCTTTCCATTTATCTTTGTTGAAAAAAAAGAAAAATACAGAGATCCTTTTATAGCATATATTATATTCCACTTGCATGGTTGCCCAAATGCCTTTCAAGGTAAATTTTTACTTGACAACATCTACCTTTTTCTCTCCAACAGAAAAAGAAAGGTTTTGACCTCACAGTGAATGCTTTCTTCCACCGTTGCTACAATTTTTCACTCCTGAGTAATTTGGATTGCAACAATAACGAGTAGCTTTGAAGAGCTGAGGTGGGAGGAAAAGGTTATTTTGCCCCAAATGGAAATCTCCAGTTGTCCCTATGATAATTGAGAGGTCTACAGTAATAAGTGATTCCAACGGAAAGAATATCCTGAATGTGAAATGAGAGCTTTGATAGGTTTATTTGTGGTATAAATGAACTGAAGAAAAATGCACATCCTGAATTGACTCGCAGCATGCACTTCATAATGATGAGACTCCAGATTTCATAGAGGGCGTAGGCAGTGCAACTTCCAAATGAAATAACTACTCCAAAGATCTTTTGCTCAGCCAGAGAATTTTGTACACATATGGGGGACTAGGGGTAACCAGAGGGACACCTTCTCTGCAACAAGTATGTATTTTACATGTAGAAATCATGTAGAAAAAGAGCTGACACTGTTGATGTTGATCGGGACCATCTGGCTGAAATAGTGTTTGTCGGTTTCTTCACTGAAAGTTACTCCTCCCCTAACCTCCATTCCATATTGTACTCTCTGGAAGGAAGTCATTATATGCAGCACACATTTAAGTGTGGGGAGGTATGCTTCATCTCTTGAGGGAAATGTATCTACATAAATATTAGAATTTTCTTCACAGATTTATTTCTTTCCAAGTATTTGGATATTCAGATATGTATTTATATCAGGATGACTTATAGACATTTATTTTATATTTTGTGGTATAATTCAATAGTATTTGATTTATTATGTCTCAAATTTTCCAACTGGGGCCATTGAAACCTCTTTCAGGGGAGTCATGCACTTTTGATATATCCTCATCGATATGTCATTATTATTGTCACTGTTTGCTTTGTTTTGTTTTATTTTTGAGTGTGTCTACTTTCTGACACTACAAGATGATGCTACGGCATCATCTTATATATTTCCTGCCCCAGTCTTTGAATCAGACATTTTTTCAAGAAGATCTAGGTCTTTTTATTGGAGAATAATGTTAGCGACCTAGATTGGTGCATTAGGTGTGGTCTTTGCTACTGTACTGTTAGCGTTTCTAGGTTCTCTCAGATGGCAGAGCAAGGAATGTATTTGGGCAGGTTAATCTGTTAATATACTTTATCTTATATCTAAATATTTGTGCCTGTAGCCATCTGTATCTATCTTAAGCTAAAAATGAGTTCATTAGCTCCACCTTTAATTCATTAAAAAATGAATAATTCTAGCCTCTTCCCCTTGTTTATCTCTAAACTCACAAAGAGAAACCTAGCTCAATGCCCACCATTCATTTACTTAACCATTAAATTTTAGTGCACATGTATGACAGTATTAGAATTGCTCATCTGTGCCACGGTGAGAAAGTACTTTATCAACTAGACTACAGTGCTTTTGTACAGCTTCTTTTGCCTTTAATCTTTCATACTCCACTCATTACCAAAGTCACTTAGGTAAGCATTTCTCCCTCCTCCATTCTAGAAAGGTTGTTTCATACATGTGTAATATACTTAGATTTTAGTATGACATTCTGCATCCCAACATCCTAAAGGTTTTTTTTTTTAATTTGCATACATGAAGCTTCACTCTTATTATCCTAAAGTAAAGTTCTATGCATTTTAACAAATTTATAGCACTATGCATCCAAAATTACAGAATCCCACAGAATAAATTCACAGACCTAAAAAAAGTATGTGCTTCATACATTCAATTTTTCCCATCTTCCCGAAACTTCTAGTAACCACTAATCTTTTTACCATAAACTATAACTTTGCTGTTTCCAGAATGTTATATATTTGAAATTACATAGTCGATAGCATTTTCAGCTGGCTCCTTTCACTGATCATATGCATTTAACATTCATGAATGTGTTTTTATGGCTTGATGGCTTATATTTTAATCACTGAATAATATTCCATTGTAAAAATGTATTATATTTTATTTATCCATTCATCTATTGAAGAGCATCTTAGTTACTTCCAGTTTTTTATGATTATGTGTAGGAAACAGAACGCCACAACGACCACTGGTGCATGTTCGTTCAGACTCCGAGATCTCTGAGAAAGCTGGAGATTGCAGGGTTAAAAATAACCCAAAAGGATCAGAGTGAAATGCCCTTGGGATGTGTGTGGTCTGTTCTAAAGTACACAGCAGAAGATGTTTTGTAGATAGGAAGCCAGCTGTAAACAGCACTCTGTGCATTCCCTTCTTTGTTATCTTATCCTGCGTTAAGGTCCGAGGACAATGGTGTTTACAATTAACTGATCACAGCCAGTTACAGATTTCTTCATTCCATCTCCTCTCCCACTGCTTCACTTAACTAACCCTGTGTACGTGGAAGAATGTGCCTTACTAAGTCCCTGCTATAGATCATTATAGATCTATATCATTGTAGAAGGTATATTAGACTATGGAAAATAAACCTTGGGACCTCAGGCTGTTCGCTCGGGGTCCCCTGTGCCTCGCTCTACTGTTGTCCCTTTTTCTCAGTTCCTTCAGTGCCCCAGGTCCCCGACACTCTGAGGTCGACAATTATGAATAAAGTTACTATAAACATTCATGTGAAGATTTTTGTGTGTGTGGACATAAGTTTTCAAGTAAGTTTTACTTACTTTACTCTGGAGTGTATCTCCTGGATCACACGGTAAGACTATGTTTAGCTTTGTAATAAACTACCAAACTACTTTCAAAGTAGCTGTAACATTTTGCATTCCCATTAACAATAAGTAAGAGTTTCTGGTGCTCTGCATCCTTACCTAGCAACTGGTACTGCCAATGTTGTTTGGATTATAGACATTCCTTTTTTTTTTTTTTTTAAGATTTTATTTTATTTATTTGACAGAGAGAGAGATAGAGCAGGAACACAAGCAGGGGGAGTGGGAGAGGGAGAAGCAGGCTTCCCGCCGAGCAGGGAGCCTGATGTGGGACTCGATCCCAGGACCCTGGGATCATGACCTGAGCTGAAGGCAGATGCTTAACAACTGAGCCACCCAGGTGCCCGGATTATAGACATTCTAAAAGCTGTATAAGAGTATTATATTATTGTTTTAGTTTGAAAATTTTCTAACAGCATACAATGTTAAGCAGCTTTTCATATGCTTATTTCCTATATGTATAGCTTCTTTGATAAGCTCTCTGTTCAGGTCTTCTGTCCATTTTTAAATTGGGTTGTGTATTGTTGTTTTAATAGCTGTTTGTAATATTTTGGATATAGTCCTTTATCATACATATGTTTTGAAAATATTTCCTATTGTCTGTGGCTTATATTTGCGTTCTCTTTCATTATAAGAGAAGGAATTTTTAATTTTAATGTGGTTCAATTTATTATTCATTCTTCAATCATACTTTTGGTGTTGTATCTAAAATCTCACTACCAAACCAAAGATCACCTAGATATTTTATTTCTTTTTCTGGAAGTTTTATAGATTTTCATTTCACATTTTCATCTATGATTCATCATCAGCTACTCTTGTGAAAGATATAAGGTCTATATCTGGGGTTATTTTTCTGCATATATATCAGCACCATTTGTTGAAAAGCCTATTTCTTCTCTATTGAATTGCCTTTGCTTTTTTGTAAAACATCATTTACTGAATTTATATGGGTCTTCTGGATTCTGTTCCACGTTTATATTCTTGCACCAATTCTATGCTGTTTTTATTTTAGCTTTATAATAAAGTTTGTGTGACTTTTTTATAATAGAAAAAATGTTTATAATAAAGGTTGTGTGACTTCTCCAACTTGATTTCTCTTGTTCAGTTTTGTGTAGTTATTCTAGGTCTTTTATTTGTATACTTCCTAGTAAGTTTGTGGGTATGCCTAGATTAGCTTTTTGGGATTTGATTGGAATTGCATTAAATCTATTCATCAAGTTGAAAAGAATTGTCATCTTAATAATACTGAATTTGTAGGAACATGCACGTAAGTCTTATAGATATTTTGTTAGATTTATACTTAAATATTTTTAAGTGGAAGTCTGCTATAAATTACATTTTCAATTTCAAAATTTCAAAATTTCAAAAATTTCAAATTTCTAGCTGTTCATTGCTGGTATACAGGAAAGCAATTGACTTTTGTCTATTAGCCATGTATCCTGTGTCTTTGCTATGGTAGCTTATTCTAAGAGGTTTTATTCCTTTATTTTTGTGGATTCTTTGGGATTTTCTACATAGACATTCACATCATCTGTGAACAAATATGACTTTATTCCTTCCTTCCCAAAGTATATACCTTTCTTTCTTTCTTTTTTTTTTTTTTAAGATTTTATTTATTTATTTGACAGAGACAGAGATAGCGAGAGCAGGAACACAAGCAGCGGGAGTGGGAGAGGGAGAAGCAGGCTTCCCCTCAAGGAGGGAGCCCGATGTGGGACTCGATCCCAGGACCCCGGGACCATGACCTGAGCCGAAGGCAGACGCTTAACGACTGAGCCACCCAGGCACCCTATACCTTTATTTCTTATTCTTTATTTTCTTGCTTATTGTACTAGCTAAGAATCTAGTATCTTGCTCCATATGATTGATAAGAATCAATCATATGGATGATATGAGGTGATATGGTGATCAATCACCTTAAAAAATATAATGTGAAAGAATTTTAAGGTGAAAGAATTCAGTTTCTCACCACTAAATCTGTAGTTACCTGTAGTTTTTTATAGATGTACTTTATCAAGTTGAAAAAGCCCCCCTCCAATCCTTGTTTATTGAGTGTTTTTATCCTGAATAAGTGCTAGATTTCGTCAAATGTTTTTTCTCTGATAATTGATACAATCATGATTTTTCTTCCCTAGCCTTTTTATATATGGTGGTAGCCTCATAGGAAGACTTAAAAAAATGTTTTTCTGTTTCTATTTTCTGAAAGGTATTGTATATATAGAATCTTCTATGTGTACTTCACAATGGTTATTCCTTCACTTTATTTGACAAAGCCTTGAGGTGGTCTTTTTTTGACTCTTCTTGTGAGCCAACCATCTGGTGTGGTTCCTGGAGGTAAAACTATTGAAAAGATGCCCCCTTAGAATCAACCACACACACAAAAGACTGCAGCCACCAGGAGTTTTTTTACTGTCAAATTAGTCTACTCTCAACTGTTCCTATCAGCTTATGGTTCCAGTCTCTGGTCCAGAGAAGCAGCAATCAGCTATGATTCTTTGGAATCACCTGCTTCTACATTTTAAGGTGACTGTTTGCCTGAGGCCTCATTTATTTCATGGATTCTGTAAAAGTCATTAATTAACTTTTTTTTTTCAGTTTTTTCTTTTTTCTTTTTTTTTTTTTTAAGATTTATTTACTTATTTTAGAGAGAGAGGGGGGTGAGCCGGGGTTGGGGATGTGGTTGGAGGGGAGGGAGAGGGAGTCTTCTGCAGACTCCATGCTAAGCATGGAGTCTGACACAGGGCTTGGTCTCATGACCCTGAGATCAGGACCTGAATTCAGGACTGGAGCTGAAACAAAGAGTCGGATGCTTAACTGACTGGGCTACCCAAGGGCATCTCAGATTTTTCTTAATGTAAGAATGGGAGTGATGACTTCCAAGCTCTTCATATGTTGGAGCTAAAATTGGAAGAAAACTATGTTTTAAAATAGAAATGTCCTAGTTTTTTTCTTCTAGAAAATTATCTGTGAAATTTTTCTTACAGAAGATGAGTTTCAAGACCTTGCTCAAATACACAGACACCTCCAATCAATGTCCCATTTTTTAAAAATATATTTATATTGTAAATTTTATCTATATCAATATTAAACACTAAGTATATTATGAAATTGTTTATAGCTGAGCCATATATAACATAATAGGCTTTATTTTGTGAAAATTTATTTTGCTTTTGTTATTATTTTCCTTGAAATTAATAATTGCTTTAGTTTTCTTGCTGAATTTTAAAAGGAAAGAAATAAAAAAATGGAAAGAAAAAGAATAAAGAAAGGAACAGAAGGAAGGAAAGAAGAAAAAAAAAAGGAAGAAACCTAATAAAGTTTCTCTCAATGTAGTTATGACATTTTTTTTTCTTTCTCAACTCCCAATTTTTTCCTACATAACATACCAGAAGTCATTGTTCCATTTTCTGTACTTTCAGTCAAAATATGGAATCTATTCCATTCCCAATGTTACTGCTGGGAATCCTGATGACATCTTATTTCTCTTTGTGCATGATCTGTTTTTTCTCTCTGGAAGTGTTTTGGATCTTGTCTTTATCTTTAATGTCTAAAACATCAATGTTAAAATTAGAGAAGAATCTACCATATGAAGCTATTTTGAGGATTAAATAAAATAATAGATGAGAACACCTTAATGTAATAACTGGCTAATTTTGCACATTAAGTTATTATTCATGATAATAAAATTGACAATCTTAATGTTGCTTATTTTAATCAGATATCATGAGATTTCATTGTTCTATACATTTAAAAGTAATAATGCTTATTTTTATGAACAATTACAGATACCCTTGAGGTCAATAGAACTTTCATTGTTTGGGTTAAAGATAATAAATCCCTTTATAAGCATAGTATGTAGAAAGCAAACACAAGCTCTGGTAACAAACAGACCGGGTTCTAAATACTAGTGCAGCCATAATTTAGGACGTAATGTCAAGAGAAATATGGAAAGTTATTTAATAAGAAATTCCCTGCTTCATATGTTTAGTGCTGGTTTACATAAAATGATGATTGTTGAGAACTTGAGCCATGTTGATGACTCAGCAATCAAAGATGTTAATTTCCTCTTAAATTTTATTTCTATATTCACTTATTCCCTTTAATTTATGGGACCCATTCTATCATCCAAAAGATTGCATTTGCTTTTGCATTAAGAGGAACATAATCCAATAAAAGCTTACAAGAATGTTAATAAGTCTGCATGGCCATAGAGTTAGCAAGCCTGAAACAACATCATCAGAAAGTGATAAAAGTATCTATTCAAACTTAATAATGCAAGGATATCACTGACTAATACGACATCAATTGTCAAAATGTGTTTGAAAAATTAGAAGTTTCATTGTAGTTGCAGAAAGCTGAAATAAATGTTTGGAAGCAACAAAGTTTGACAAAGTATAAAGTATATTTATATTTATAATAGAACTACCTATATTATGAGCATCTTTTGAGTGTAGTATAGTAACACTTTTTTTTTTCTACAGAGATATTCAACCAATGGAAAAGTTGTCAAAGAAGGATTTCAAGCCCAGTTGGAGTAGTGTTTTGACAATTTTATAATGCATAATATTACTTGGAGTGCCAATTTAAATTCAGATTTCTGGGCTTCACCCTTTTAAGAGTGTGATTTTATGGGTGATTTTGACATGTGCTGCTGATGGAAGGTTGATACAAAAGCATTTGAGAAATTCTGGTCTAGGGGTATGACATGATGAGTTCTAAGGTTTATTCCAAACTTTGTATGCCATGAATTTAATAAGATAAATGCCTCTAGCAGAGATGTGATTCAGTCTGGTCCTCAAATGATGAGTATAATTTCACAGTGAATCTCAATATTGTACAAAATTACATTGCCCTGACTTACATTATATAAATCAGAGGACAGATAAAACTTTAACTGCAACTAACTTTTTAAAATATTAGCAATCCCAGGGGCACCTGGGTGGCTCAGTCATTAAGCGTCTGCCTTCGGCTTAGGTCATGATCTCAGGGTCCTGGGATTGAGCCCCTCATCGGGCTCCCTGCTCAGCAGGAAGCCTGTTTCTCCCTCTCCCACTCCCCTGCTTATGTTCCCTCTCTTGATGTGTCTTCATCCGTCAAATAAATAAATAAAATCTTAAAAAAATAATAAATAAATAAAATAAAATATTAGCAATCCCAAGGGAGAAAAAAAAATATTTGACCTAATGATAGTATCTTTTCAGTTACCATATCTTAAACATAATGAAGCAGAAATCAGATGAAATTTATTGTTTCTGAGACAATATATAAATGGTATTTAGTGTAACCTATGTTAATAAACAGTGATATAATTCTAACATTGCTAAGAAAATTGCAATATTTATTTTGGAATATAACTGCTTCTTGCACTAAGAAAAAACAAATATATTTTAACAAAAGGATGAATTATTTGAGAAACTTGTACTGGTACAAACTCAGTATTGTATGTTTGAAAATTGCCAATATTTTCAGTCCAATTGGTTAGAATGAATAGCAATAATATTATATTCCCACAAAACCTGTTACTTATTAAGACTACATAATAGGTGGAGGCATGAGAATCTCACAGTTCTGTGATTTTTATCCTGGGACTAGAACATTTTTTAATTTAAATAATTTTTCTCTGAATGCATTTAAAATAAAGAGAACAAGGGTTTTATGTGCAATTCCAATATTTTAGAACATGTAGTGGTAATTCATATCTATTAAATATTTAAAACATTACTAGTTAAATATTTTTGCAGGTGTTATGAGTAATCTCCCCTTCATTTCTCATTCTATTATTTTTGTGGATATTTTTGATACTAAAACAAGCTTCATGCAGAGATTTTGTTACAGTAGTGAATATTTGAGATTTAAAATCATATGATTTCCAAGAAATTAAAGAAATAAATGAACTAGAAGTCTATTATGTTTTAAGATAGGGTACCTTCCACATCCCAGATTTGAAACTGGTATAATCTTAATGAATAAGCAACTGTTAGCCAATGTATTAGTAACACTATTTCACAGTTGAAGGGACCCTAAATTAGCAGGGTAGAGTTTCACATTTCAAGTATCCTAGTAGACATAGAAAATCATTTCATTCCCAATAGCAGATACCCATGCAAATGAAAGTTGGTCATTTAACTTGGGACTCTTACATTTTCTTCATGTTAGAACAATCTCATCTTGGGGCGCCTGGGTGGTTCAGTAGTTAAACGTCTGCCTTAGGCTCAGGTCATGATCCCAGGGTCCTGGGATCGAGCCCCACATCCGGCTCTTTGCTCGGTGGGAAGCCTGCTTCTCCCTCTCCCACTCCCCCTGCTTGTGTTCCCTCTCTCGCTGTGTTTCTCTCTGTCAGATAAATAAATAAAATCTTAAAAAAAAAAAAAAGAACAATCTCATCAACTATACCTTTTTTTTTTTTTTTTCATATTGCTATAAGATCAACACTCCTCCAAAGGCCAGTAGAGAAGAGAAACTTTATTTCTGGAACCACTATGGTATCATCAAGGATGGGGAGAATTCTGGGATTGGATTCTGCCTTGTGTTTGAAATCAACAGTTTTGAATAAAAATGTTTTAATAACCAAATGAAGGTTAAAAAAAAAGTGAAATAGCATATGGACTTGTCTACATTAGCGTCTGCCTTCGGCTTAGGTCATGATCCAGGCCCAAAATACAAGAAAAGATCTTACTGAGAAAAAGAGCTTCTAGTTGACTCTGAAATTGTACCTTTTGTTAAGACTCATTGTCTAATAATTTCTTTTTCTGTAACCAACATAAACAATGGATCACATCAGTTCCCAAACTAATGGCTTCAAAGGAAGAGTTTAAAGTTCCACCTTAGAAGGTCTGTTAGGTTTGGTTCTCCATCATATTGTTAACTTCTTCTTCATATTTTTAATTTTTCTGTTTCTCTATGCTTTTTAAAAAAATATTTTATTTATTTTATTTGAGAGAGAGAGCAAGAGCGAGTGGTGGGGAGAGACAGTGGGAGAGGGAGAAGTAGGCTCCCTGCTTATCAGGAAGCTGGATGCTGGGCTCCATCCCAGGACTCTGGGATCACGACCTGAGCTGAAGGCAGCTGCTTAACCAACTGACCACCCAGTCGCTAACCCCACATGTTTTTTTTAAAATCGATAAATTCACTAGTGCTATTTTCCAGTTTACAAATACACACTTTAACCATGCCTAGGCTAGTTGTTACTCCAGCTATTGAGTATCCTTTTTATTTTAATAATTGTGTATATATTCTTTCCAATTATTGGCTATTTTTTTTTACGTCATCAGGTCTTGATACATGCTCCTTTATTTTGTTTCACTACTTCTTGTGTGCTATTTCAAATGCACACTATTATCCCCTCAAATATATTGGGGACTTTAAACTTACTGAGCTTTTGTTGTCTTTTAAATTATTGTGGCTGTTGCCTACATAGCACTTTGTTTTATAGTGGGAATTAGAGATAAAGTGAAAATGGAAAGAAAAAAGATAACTTGTGTAAATAATGGCTGGTGGGTGAAACTAGGTGCCAGTTTCCAGTTTCCCTTATTCAAAACTTCTGAGGGCACATGAGTTCTAAGGTAAAAGTGAGAAGAACAATCTGCAGAAAACTTTTTTTTTTTTTTTTTTTTTTTTTGGATCTTGAGAAGGTGGGACTCAGGAAGAATACCTTCCAATAAGTCAGGGGACTTCATAGCAAAGTAGCTTAACCTGTGACCCTCACTGTCATCTGCAGGTACTCAAGTATCCCTGTGGAAATACTCTGGAGACTTGGGAGCCATTTGAGCACACTGGTCACCTAAAGTTAAAGAAAAAAGAGAAAAAAAAATAAAAGCAGTAAAGTATAGAAGAAAGAGGAGAGACTTCAGAATTAGAGGTCTTTTATTTAAGGTTTTTTTTTTTTTTTTTTGATGACTTTTACAATTTGGGGCAAGTACATTTCTGAATTTTCAAATCTATAAAATGAGGATTGAAATGCTACCCTAGATTCCAAGAAGGTCATAGAGACAATGTTATTCACTGTAGCTTTGTAGTCCTTTGGAAACTGTAGAGCCATGAAAATACACTTTGTTATTAAAATATAATAGAAAGAAATCCAGAAAAAAATCCCTAATCATGCATTGCCTGAAACCAACTCCAAATTGGTAGTGGCTTAAATAATAAAGTCCCATTGGAAATAGAAGAATATGACTTAATATGCTTTTAGAAATATGTGCTTCTTAATATGAACAACAATACTTCTAGGTTCTCCTAGGTGCTAATTAAAAAGTTACTCTAGGCACTGGGATATAATACAGAAGAAACCTGAATCCATTAGATTTAAGATTTATCACAGCTTTGTCATTTGCTAAATTAGTGACCTCTAAAAATATGATAGCCTTATAAACTTCATATGGTTATTGTATTAAATATGAACAAGTTATGTATGATTCCTAATGCATGCCTAGTACATAGTAGGCACTTATAAATGTTATGTTATTATCAAGGAAGCAAAGAAAAATAGACAAAGTAAATTTGCTAGTTCACCTCACTCACCTTCAACCAAAACTTCCCTTCCAGTCAGTGGGGTAAGTGAGTCATTCAACTCCCTGGACTTTGGGGTCACATTCAGACGGCCATCTCTGTAATGAGAGCACCAGCATGGAAATCCATTGCCTTGCCATTAAAGCACTGGACCAGCACAGGAGAGAGTTTCAGTTACTTGCAGGACAAATGTCTTGCCAGTGGTCATGAGTATGTGCTCCCTTTTAGTGTCTGCCCACAAAGCCTAAGGTCGCTTAAACCTGCAAACTCCTCATCACAGTTCCAAACTAAGAAAAGTCAGTTTTAATGGAATTCCTTTCCTGATGAAAACTGCAATAATTTGTGAGACTGAGCCTCCCGTTGTTCAGTTTGTGGCTGGTATTCTTGGTGCCTAATAAATCACTGTGCAACACCTTGTTGCGTGTGAATTTATGCAAACTGACAATTAAACAAGGGGGTTATTTTAGTCAAATCAATCAGATATTGTATCCACTTGAAACGATAATGTAAGCATAATTGATGGTGCATAATTAATGATTAACAAAGGCTGCTAATAATTAAATGATGAGAAGGTATGAGAGGAAAGAAGTTCCAAGGAACTTGGGTTCTAAATGAGAAACTGAAGGCTTCTGCTTCATTTCCTGAAACCACTGAAACCATTTCTTGCTGCATTTATAATCATATCCCCATCTCCTGAGCCTGAACACTTGCTCATTGTTCTCTAGGAAATTTCTTGAGGTAGTGCAGTGAATAAATATGTTGGCGGTACAGAACCTTGATGGAGTTGGAATCCTGGATCTTCCTGTGTTGAAATGCTGGTCTAACATTAACCAGCTGCATGACCTTGAGAGTGCTATTAATCTTTCTGAGTTTACATTCCTAACTTATAAAATGATTATGGTGTTGTGGTACCATCCATGTATGATTATGGTAAGGATTAAATCAAATATTAAATGTGCAGGTCTTAAATGTTTTCTAGAAACTGAATATATACTAAATAAATGTTTACTATAACTATGATTATGATTTCTTTTGAAACCTCTTTAGTTCTCTTTTTCCTACAGGAAAAGTCACCTTTTGATAAGAATTTAAACCATATTACTTCAACTTTCCAGTTAATTCTAGGATGAGAAACCCCTGTTAAAAAAATATGGAGTCACAACACCAAAGGCTGAGTCCATGAAATAAATAATTGATAATCTAGACTTCATTAAAATTAAAAATGTCTGCTCTGAGAAAGACAATGTCAAAAGAATAGGAAGACAAGCTATAGACTGGGAGAAAATATTTGCAAATACATATGTGATAAAGAACTGTTATCCAAAATATACAAAGAACTCATCAAATTCAGCAATTCAAAAAAAAAATTGCAGCCTGATTAAAAAATGGACAAATGACCTGAACGGATACTTCACCAAAGAAGATATGCCTTCGGTAAATAGGCATATGAGAAGATGCTTGTTATATCATTAGAGAATTGCAAATTAAAACAATAATGCGAAACCCCTATACACCTATTAGAATGGCCAAAATCTAAAAACAATGACAGCACCAAATGTTGATGAGGATATGGAGCAATAGAAACTCTCATTTATTGCTGGTGAAAATGCAAAATGGTATAGTCACTTTGAAACACAATTTGGTAGTTTCTTACAAAACTAAACTCTCTTACCATATGGTCAACAATAGCATTCCTTGGTAGTCTGAAAAATGAGCTAAAAATTATGTTCACACAAAAACTTACACATAGATGTTTATAGCAGATAATCACTAAAACTTGCAAGCAATCTAAATGTCCCTATGCAGATAAATGGATGAACAAACTGTGGTATATCCATGCTGTGGAATACTATTCAAAACTTAAAAGAAATGAATTATCAGGCCATGAAAAGACATGAAGGAACCTAAACATATACTACTAAGGGAAGGAAGCCAATCTTAAAAGACTACATCATGTATAAGTCCAGCTATGTGACATTATGGAAAAAGCAAAACTGTGGAAACAGAAAAAGATCACTGGCTGTCAGGGGTTAGTGGGGAGGACAGGAAAACTGATGGGTCACGGGAATTCTTAGAGCAGTGAAAATACTCTGTGTGATAGTATAATGGTGGATATATGTCCTTATATATTTGCCCAAACCCACAGAAGGTACAATACCAGGAGTGAACTTTAATATAAACCAGAGACTTGGGATGATAAATGATTTGTAAATGTAGGTTCATCAATTGTACCAAAAACACCACTCTAGTGCAAGATGCTGATAGTGGGATGTTGTGCATGTGTGAGGGTGGGGGTATATGGGAACTCTATGCCAATAATTCTGTGAAACTAAAGTCAGTCTAGGGGCGCCTGGGTGTCTCAGTCATTAAGTGTCTGCCTTAGGCTCAGGTCATGATCCCAGGGTCCTGGGAACGAGCCCCACGTCGGGCTCCCTGCTCCGTGGGAAGCCTGATTCTCCCTCTCCCACTCCCCCTGCTTGTGTTCCCTCTCTGGCTGTGTCTCTCTCTGTCAGATAAATAAACAAAATCTTAAAAAAAAAAAAAAAGTCAATCTAAAAAAATAAAATCCATTAAAAAACAGCAAGATGGAGTCTAAATCCCTTCAATGTCTACGTTTGACATAGACATCAAATCTCAGTTAATGTTATTTTTCTTGGCCTAGAACTAACCAAATTCAATTTCTTTAATAGATAGAGGCCTCTTCAGATTGTCTATTTTTTGTGTGAGTTTTGGCAACTTGGGTCTTTCAAGGAATGGATCCATTTACTCTGTTATTCAGTTTTTGAACATAGAGTTATTTTTTTTTAATTTTTTAAATTTTATTATGTTATGTTAGTCACCATACAATACATCATTAGTTTTTGATGTGGTTATCCATGATCCATTGTTTTCATATAACACCCAGTGCTCCATGCAGTACGTGCCCTCCTTAATACCCATCACCGGGCTAACCAATCCCCCTTCCCCTCTCCCCTCTAAAACCCTGTTTGTTATTGATAATCTTCCTTTATTATCTTTTTAATGTCCATGTGATTTGTGGTGATGCCCCCGGTTTCATTTCTGATATTAGAATTTGTGTCCTCTCTCTTTTATTCTTAGTAAGCTTGGCAAGAGTCGTATCAATTATATTGATCTTTTCAAAGGACCAGCTTTTGGTTGTGTCAGTTTTCTCCATCGATTTGTTGTGTTCAATTTCATTGTTATCTCCTCTAATTCCTCTTCTTCTTTTTTTTCTTCTCTTACTTTGCTTTTAATTTGCTCTTCTTTTTCCACTTTGCTGAGGTGGAAACTTAAGTGATTGATTTTAGATCTTTCTTCTTTTTAAATATATGACTTCAGTGTCATAAATTTCCCTCTAAGCACTGCTTTTGCTGCACACCACAAATTTTAATAAATTGTGTTTTCAGTTTTCATTTTCTTAAAAATATTTTAAGTTTCCCTTGAGGTTTCTTTGACCCTGTCTTATGTAGTAGTGTGTTATTTAATCTCCACACATTTGGGGATTTTTCCAGGTATTTTCTGTTATTTATTTCCAGTTAAATTCCATTATAGTCTGAAAGCAGACATTGTATGATTGTTATTCTTTTAAATTTGTTAAGGTGTGCTAACAAGAAAGTGGTCTATCTTGTAAAGTCATGAGTGGTGTCATGTGAGTTTGAGAAGAATGCTTATTCCACTGTTGTTGGATAAGGTAGTCTATAAAATGCCCATTATATCTAATTGGTGGTGTTATTGAATTCAACTATGTCTTTACTGATTTTCTGCCAGCTGAGTCTGTCCATTTTTGATAGAAGTGTTCATGTCTCCAGCTAGGATAGTGGACTCATCTGTTTCTCCATGCAGTTCTACCAGTTTTTGCCTCATGTAGTTTGATGTCTATTTTTAGGCACATACGTGTTAATGATTGTTATGTGTTCTTGGAGAAGTAACCCCTTCATATTATGTAAAGCACTTCTTTATTTTTAATTGTTATTTTGAAGTCCTTTCTGTCTCAAATTAATAGAGCTATTCCTGCTTTCTTTTTTTTAAGATTTATTTATTTATTTGAGAGAGAGAGGGAGGCATGGAGGGGTAGAGAGAGAGGAAGAGAGAAACTTTAGCAGACTTCTACACTCTGCACTGAGCCTGACGTGGGGCTGATCTCATGACCCTGAGATCAAGACCTGAGTCAAAACCAAGTCTGTTGCTTAACTGACTGTGCCACTGGGCGCCCTTATTCTTGCTTTCTTTTGCATGGTATTAGCTTGGTATATTTTTCTCCATCCATGTACTTTTTGTCTATAAGTATCTTTATATTTAAAGTTGGTTGCTAGCTGGGGCACCCTGGTGGCTCAGTTGGTTAAACGGGTAACTTGATTTTGGCTCAGGTCATGATCCTGGGATCAAGCCCCATGTCAGACTCCATGCTCAAGCATGGAGTCTGCTTGAGAGTCTCTCCCTCTCTCTGTTCAACACCTCCCCACTGCTCATGTGCATGCAAAACCACGTGCTCTCCCTCTCTCTCTCTAAAATAAATAAATAAATAAATAAATGGTAAAAAATAAAGTTTGTTGCTCGTAGACAACATGCAATTGCATTGTTTTTCAATCCATTCTGACAGTCTCTGTCTTTGTTCTTACTTTTGTCTTTCATTCCTTTCCTGCCTTTTGTGGTTTTAATTGAACATTTTATATAATTCAATTTCCTCTCCTTTCTTAGTATATCAGTTATACATCTTTGCTTCTTTTTAAGATTCCTCCCATTACTTCAGACCCTGTTAAATTTCACCTTCTGGAATTTTCTAAATCCTTAGTGAGCTATCCTTTCTCTGACACCACTGTACTTCTTATTACACTACAAGGTGTTTTCTGATATCTGAAATACAAGTATAGATATTGAAAAGGCATGGCTGAATTATAAGTAAAAGTTCCATTCTCACACTTGCATAACTTTCTTTCCAATTTAATGTTAAAACCACTTACTGAAATTTAATATACATTTTATTAATTTCATCAGTGCTGCATAATAACCATGCCAAACTCAGCGTATTCCGATAATAAGCTTTTGATCACCTCATGAGTCTGAGAGTAAGAGATTTAGATTGACTTTGGTTGGGTGTTTTGTCCAGTCTCTGCTAGGCTCAGTCCCATGCCTAGGGTTGGCTGGCTGTCATCTGATTGAGACATTTAAACTCAGGCATATTTTAATAGGATGACAGAAACACAAATGATCAAGCTGCGTATATAAATGTTTGTTGAAGCTTCTTCATGGTTTCAAGTCCACTGGCCTTTACTGGTCATGAGTCCATAAAGCCAACTTCAGGGTTAAGAGGTCAGGTAGCTCTTCTTGCCCACAATGAGTTTACTGACTCTAGAAAGTTATATGACAAAGTGTGGATTAAAGGAGGGTGAAGAATTAGAGCCAAGTGCTTTAATTTGCCATAGTCACTACCCTTTTTATTGTTAACCAGCTTATGATCTACAGAGCACATATGTTTGAAAAATATCAGTTGGTAGATCACTTGAATTTTGCTCAGAAAAATGACACAAGGACAGTAAATCAAAGTAAAAATGTTTTATAGTTCTGATTTTTCTACTATTATGAATAAGTTTTCTAGAAATCTCAGTTTTGGGTGTATTTTGTGTGTGTGTTTGAGCAACTAGTACAATCAGTAGTCAGTAGGCAAGTCTCTAACTCCCCCACTCAGTTTTGTAGGACATATTAAGTTTCTAAAACACATCATGTGGTGTTGTTTATTGACCTGTACCTATGTATGTGTTTTACTTGCCATACTGCATATCAAGCCACTGCGAATCTTAGTAGCTTGGAACAACATTTATTTTGCTTGCTAATTTGCAATTTGGGCTAGAGATTGCTTATCTCTGTTCCACATGACATCAGCTGAGTCAGCTAGAAGGCTGGGGCTGGTTTTGATATCCCTAGTATCTAGGACTTCATACTGTGAAGACTCAAACAACTGGGAACTGAAATAGATGAGACTACTAGAACATCTCTTTCTATTGTCATGTGCTTTCTTCAATATGGAGGCTTCACAACAGATGGACATGTATATTTCAACTCATGGACCTCAAGGTCATGTCCCAGGAAGGAAAGAGAGACAGCTAGAAGCTCTACCACCTTGTGTTACCTCACCATGAAATCCATGCAGAGTCGCTTGTACCACATAATGCATGTCACCATGTACAATCCCCTTCTGAGGGTACAACATTCAGACTTCACTTTTTGATCAGAAGAGTAATCAAAGTTCTAAAGGAGTACAGGACAGCAGAGATATTGCTGTGGCCATTTCTGTAAAGTACAATTAACCTTAGATGCTCAAGAATTATCACCCTGTCACAGTGCTCACTCAGACAGCTAGAGGAAGCTTGTCTCTCCCAGAACCATTCCACGGACACTAGCATTTCAGCTGATGCTTTGTACCTTTTATTACTTTACATACTTTTTATAAAATAATCTCTGTATGTTCCATGCTTGACGACCCTGTTCTCTCCTACTACCAAAGCCTTATTAAGGGTTATTAGACAAGCATAGTCACTGAATATGTACAATATTTTAAAAATACATTAAGTTGTTGGGTGCCTGGGTGGCTCAGTCGTTAAGTGTCTGCCTTCAGCTCAGGTCATGATCCCAGGGTCCTGGGATCGAGTCCCACATCGGGCTCTCTCCTCGGCAGGAAGCCTGCTCTCCCTCTCCCACTCCCCCTGCTTATGTTCCTGCTCTCTGTCAAATAAATAAATAAAATCTTTAAAAAAAAATACATTAAGTTGTTGATATGTAGGAAAGAAAATATGTTCTCCTTTTAGATTATATGATGATGGATTCTAGTTATCCAAATAAAGAAGATATTTTGTTCTTTATCAGTCTCAGAAAACATATCTAAAATTAACTTCTTTATTACTTATAATTTCTGCCTGGAACTATGTCCTTTCATACCATTACCAGAATGTAGGATCTAAAAGAACAAAATCCTGGGGCGCCTGGGTGGCTCAGTCGTTAAGCGTCTGCCTTCAGCTCAGGTCATGATCCCAGGGTCCTGGGATCGAGCCCCGCATCGGGCTCCCTGCTCAGCGGGGAGTCTGCTTCTCCCTCTCCCTCTCCCCCTGCTTGTGTTCCCTCTTTCGCTGTGTCTCTCTCTGTCAAACAAATAAATAAAAATTTAAAAAAAAAACAAAATCCTGTATTTTTTGTTTTTAACCAGTGTATTTCAAGCACATAGAACACTTGAGTAAATGAGTAAAATAAAAGTAAAATCAATTATGACTATAAGCAAATAAGGGAGTCATTGGGGAAGTAGGGCCAGACCTTCACACACAATTGGTAAGAAAATCTGTCTTGCCAACAAGTTTGACAGGACTTGGGAGTTAGAGACCTCACGTGAGTGAGTTTCTTTTTTGTTTGCAGGCAAGAAAACTGAGGTCATTTTATTTGGATTCTGGAGTTAAGATTTATACTGCACTAAACAATGAATTGATCCTTTCAATATATTCCCAGTGGCTAAAAAAAAAAAAAAAAAAAAAAAAACTATAGAAACTTCTGGGATGTTTATAAAAACATATTTAACTAGGCAGGAATCTAAACACACTTCAATGTTTCTTAAAGCTCTTAAAAGCTGAGATAAGCCATTCCTATTTTTGTAAAAAGTTTTACTAGCTCTATTTATGAGTTAGGTCAAGGATTATGTGGCAAGAGAGTCCATTTAAAGAGAAGACTCTAAACATCTGTCTCTCAGAGATTGTTTTAAGAGGAATTCTGGATGTGAAATTTAAGAAACTGAAGTCTTATGAGAACATCATTCTTTTTTTTTCCCCAACTGGAAATGGTTATTAAATTCTAATGCAAATCTTTGCAACTTCAGATTAAGATTTTGATTTCTGTAAGAAAACAGGTTACACTCTAGTGAATAAGTCTTTTGCTGCTATCATTTACCGTGAACATAAGATGGGGGAAGGGGTATGTCAGAGGGAAATACACCTGGATTTGTATTACAATTCCAAGAACTTCCAGCTGAGTGTCTTTAGGCAAAGTATCCAATCTTCATGAGCCTCAATTTTTTTTTTTTTCCCATTCTTTTAATTGAACATGTACAACTTGGCCCATGGTTTGGCTTTTAAGATTAAATGCAATAGCATATTTAAGCATAAAACAGTGCCTGATTAATAAATAGTAGTTGATTTGCAACTTCCTATATAAAGTTTACCCTTAAAATTAAATGAAATAATTAAATT
The DNA here is from genome assembly GCF_002201575.2 of Neomonachus schauinslandi. Lineage (NCBI taxonomy): Eukaryota > Metazoa > Chordata > Mammalia > Carnivora > Phocidae > Neomonachus > Neomonachus schauinslandi. Next base: position 180,813,854 of record NC_058404.1, read on the forward strand.
AAATAAATTGCACACTTTCCTAATAAAGGAATAAAAAGTAAGTGACTAAGCACAATCACAGGGAAGCTAGGGAAGGGTGTGCACTGTGAAACCATCTTCTCCAGAATACGAGTGCTGGGGACTACTGGATTTTAGAGGAACTCCTGGGGACAGTTAGTTGACAAATATTTTAATCAACTCATCTTGCGTGGCAAGAACCATGGCAGGCAAGATAATATGCCTCAGAGCAGAACTCCTCAGAATCCACCATCACCTTTAATAAATACCTCCACCGGGGCGCCTGGGTGGCTCAGTCGGTTAAGCGTCTGCCTTCGGCTCAGGTCATGATCCCAGGGTCCTGGGATCGAGTCCCACATCGGGCTCCCTGCTCGGCGGGAAGCCTGCTTCTCCCTCTCCCTCTCCCACTCCCCCTGCTTGTGTTCCCTCTCTCGCTGTGTCTCTCTCTGTCAAATAAATAAAATCTTTAAAAAAATAAAAAATAAAAATAAATAAATAAATAAATACCTCCACAGTGTCTTCTGCAACAATATGTTTTTTTATGAGGTGAACAAGCTCATATGCACTTGATAAATAAGGACCTGATAGTATAATGGAGAAGTTATATTAGTTCAAATGCGTTTTTTCCTAGCCAGTTAATTTTTGGGTAATATCAGTTGATCACAGCAAGCAATTGAGGAAAAGGTCCTGTCCGTCATGTCATGTCCATTCGCTCCTGTGGCTCGGATTGACAATCTGTTCTGTTCTGGGCTCTGTTTTCCTGATGTGTGTGCACTTTAAACTTGTCATCCCAGCGATTCCTTAATATGTTTTCTCAAGCTACATTTTTCTTTTTAAGGTAAAGTCCTATATTTTCCAGATGGGTTTGTTTGTTGTTTGTTTCTATAGGATTTAGTGTGTCTTCTTTAACTATGCTGCTATTTTATTTGGATTATAATTGTGTTTCGTCTGCATTGCGTTTATAGTAAGTTTAGAGTTATCTGCACCAACTCTACTTTCCCCAATGAAACCCATCTTTTCATGCACCGTTTTTCAGACTATAGGATTTTTAAGAATGCTAGATCACATTAGAGAAGAAATTTGGTTATTACCTCCCACAAAAGCCAGAGAAATTGAAGTTACACTTCAACTCTTACTTATGAACTCCTCTCTAGAATTGTACTTCAACTTCCAATGGCACATAGGCAATCACCACCACAACAACTGATCCCACTGCTGGAAGGTTCCCTCCTGGGCAGCTAGATTTGGTGCACCTCCTATGCAGTCCCCAAGCCCCCTGGGCTTTATATGACTACATAGGTCACAGTCTAATATAACTTCCCATCGATTTCTCCAGCTCCAACATAGATTCTCTCTACAACATTTGTGACAGTTTAGCACTCCCTGGTATAGCATTCAGCCCAGTGCCGGGCATACAATAAGGGTTCAAAGAGTGGGTCCTGAAGGTCAGAAGGCACTGATGTTTCACAGCGTGTGCACACCAGCAGGGACACAGAACACTTCATCCAGAGAGGATACACTCACAGTTATCATAATCACATTATTGCTATCATTGTCATTCAAATGTAATTGGTGATCGCATCTTATATTTTTTAGCTTCTGAAGGTAGGATATCAACATCTCACCATTTCCAGGATCCTGTTCCATTTTACAGCAATCATTCTCAAGGTAAGTTTTTGTTTTTGTTTTGTTTTGTTTTTTGAAGATTTTATTTATTTATTTGACAGAGAGAGAGACAGCGAGAGAAGGAACACAAGCAGGGGGAGTGGGAGAGGGAGAAGCAGGCTTCCCTCAGAGCAGGGAGCCCGATACGGGACTGGATCCCAGGACCTTAGGATCATGACGCCCCATCAAGGTAAGTTTTATTATCAGTTTTACAGGTGGTTAAATGTGAGGGCCAGGGGGGCAAGGCAGTTTATCTACAGTCACAGGGGCAGGTACTTAATAGCCCCGCTGTGTTCAGAACCCAGGTGTCCCATTTCCCAGGTCAGATCTTCCAGGATCGTTATGATTATTCCCAGGGATTCCTTCTTAGTAAGACATACGAAAGGCTTATTTAGAACACAAGGCTGTGACTCTTGACACATTATCCTTTCTGTTCCTGTGGGACAAGTAGATCAGGAATTAGCATATTTTGTATGGATTAATGCTTTCATTTAATATCTCTGTGGAGAAGGTCTTAGAGCATTGTGTTATGTTTCATGCATGCTGATTTGAGGAAGCAGGGAAGAGAATGCTTATTTGTTGACATTTTGGTTTTGGTAAATAAAGTGACCTTTAACTTCAGTCACACACTTGAATTTAAGTAAAGATAAATGAAAGTCTGGAAACCCTGGCTAAAAACCAAGTACATTTTGAATGAGGTCTGCCTTGTACCAAGAAGAAAACACTCATTACTCCCTCCCCAGGTCTACTTGCCTTTAAAATATCCAGATCTTCATGAAAGATAGATTAGGTAAACAATTGCTGATCAAACCGTTTCATTTTTATTTGCGAACGCATTGGTAATACAATTCCTTTCAAAGAGCAAATTCCTTGAACAGATGTAAAACACCACAGCCCCTGGTACAGCGCCTTTGTGCATTTTTTCCAGGGAGATGCATTCAGTGTATTCAGTGGCTCAGTCACTGTGCTAAGTGGTGAGGCTATGCACGGGACTAGAAATCACAATAAGAACCCATGTTTTTTCAAAGAAGCAAGATTCGGTACTTTATTTTGTATCTACATTTCGAGAGTACACTCACCGTCCAGATAGTAGTAAGCCTTACAGACGCAGATTCAAGCTTCTGTCTACATAAACAGGGACTGTGCTTATGACTGATGTCAGTGATGTTCTGATCGTGAGCCAAGCCCTACTTATTTTTCAGAGTAAGCCAATGGACTGTCCAAATGGGTTTAGAAATCTTTCTCTTTTAACACCAACCTACATAGCCCGCACAAACCTATTTGGGTTTATGTTCTCATTCTAATTTTTAGGGAAGAAAGGTTTTTATTACATCTGCTCCAGAGAGTTCAATGGAGATACTAACTTCTCCGCTCACATCCTTTACCTTTGCTTTGCTTCCTGCAACCTGTTCCAGACTCTCTCTGGAAATGTCCATCCTGCTTTAACAAGATGTGGCTGTAGCCATACTGGCCTCGGGTGAACATGAAGGCTACAAATTCTCATAGCTCGTTTTCATAATTTTCTGCTATGCCACTAAAGCATGATTGATGTGTGTGGGTAGCAGAAAGATGAAAACGGGGAAGGGGGGAGGAGAGAGGAAGGGAAGGAGGGAAGAAAGTGAGGGAGAGGGCGCCTGGGTGGCTCAGTTGGTTAAGCGACTGCCTTCGGCTCAGGTCATGATCGTGGAGTCCCTGGGTTGAGTCCCGCATCGGGCTCCCTGCTCGGCAGGAAGTCTGCTTCTCCCTCTGCCCCTCCCCCCTCTCATGTGCTCACTCTCATTCTCTCTCTCTCAAATAAATAAATAAAATCTTTAAAAAAAAAAAAGAAAACTTATTTTTAAAATGTGGACCTTCCATGATAAGCATGGAAATATCATTCTTTAAAAAAGGAGTTAAAATGAAAGAAAATTCTCTCTGTTTTTTTCCAGTATTTATTAAAGAATTTGGATAAATCAGAGTTCAGAGAATGAGGGCTATCTAAAGGAAATAACATTTACTACAAGCTGTTCATTCACCTGCAAGGCTCGTAGATGGTGAGTCAAGCCAGTAAAGACAACCATGAAAAAAGACTGTTCCATAAGCCCAGTTCCTAAAGGGAAATCAAGGTAGGCCCAATGAGAGTAAGGCAGCAGGGCTAATGAGAAATGTAATACCCTTCCTGTACATGCGTTTCTGTTTTAGTTTTATTTTAATGGGAAACTGGGAAAGTCTAAACCTGTTTATGGGAGGCAGACATTTTGTTTGAGGAGTCTAATAAAATCAAGAACAGGGAGAGAAGGGGCGCCTGGGTGGCTCAGTTGGTTAAGCGACTGCCTTCGGCTCAGGTCATGATCCCGGAGTCCCTGGATCGAATCCCGCATCGGGCTCCCTGCTCGGCGGGGAGTCTGCTTCTCCCTCTGACCCTCCCCCCTCTCATGTGCTCGCTCTCATTCTCTCTCTCTCAAATAAATAAATAAAATCTTTAAAAATAAATAAATAAATAAATAAATAAATAAAAGAAAGTGAGGGAGAGAGCCTCTTTATGTAACGTAACTTCTTTACATAACTTTCTACTACAATACTAATGCAGGACTGATATGTGTGGGTTGCAGAGAATGAGAGAGAAAACACACTTCCTCTTTGATCTAACTCTAAAAATTCCTATAGCAAATATCTCTCCTCTTTGGAGCATCTTAATCTCTATGCACAGAACTTGGTATCATCCTCATCACTCCCTTTACCCGGACAATGACATGTAATAATTCACAGAGTACTTTGTCTGGTCTCTGAGAGATCATTCCTGAAGACCAAAGACGGCTTTATCAGAACTGTCCAAGAGTGGACCTGTAATGGTTAATTTTATGTGTCAGCTTGACTGGCTGCTAGGTGCCCAGATATTTGGCCAAACATCATTCTGGGATGTCTGGGAGGGTGTGTCTGGAAGACATGTGCATTTGAATTGGTAGACTGAGTAAAGCAGATTGTCCTCCCTAATGTTGGTGGGCCTCATCCAATCAGTTGAAGACCTGAACAGAACAAAGAGACCAAGAGGGAGCTCCCCCTGCCTGAATGATTAGCAGGAACATTGTTTTTTTCCAGCCTTTGGACTTGGACTGAAACATTGGCTCTTCTTGGGACTCAAGCCTGCTGGCTTTCAGAATAGAACTTAGACCCTCAGCTCTCCTGGTCTCAGACTGGAATTGCTGATTTGGGGACTTCTTAGCCCTTATAATCATATGAGCCGATTCCTTATGATAAATCTCTCTCTTTTTCTGTCTCTCTCTTTCAAAATATATCCTATCCTGTTTGTCTGGAGAACACTGACTAATATAGGGTCTAGTTCCATTAGAAGACTTGTAGCCAGTATGAGGTAAAGCTGTGTGTCTTTTGAAAAAAATTTCTTCTGGTAACCTGTGAAATACTGGACAAAGCACATGTGTGTGCATGTGCACACACACACACACATTCAAACTTACATATACACTCCAAATGCCCTGTGAATCCATATAAAGAAGAGGGCTGTTTTCCCAAAGGTCATGTTAACCACAGACACTCCATGGGTCATAGATAGGGTGCATCTTTCACATGATCACAAAGACTAGTTTCAGTTTTTATTCCTTATCTTTGTTTTCCTTTTCTTTTCTTCTTTTTTTTTTTTTAAAGATTTTATTTATTTACTTGACAGAGAGAGAGAGACAGCGAGAGAGGGAACACAAGCAGGGGGAGCAGGAGAGGGAAGCAAGCTTCCCGCGGAGCAGGGAGCCCAATGCGGGGCTCAATCCCAGGACCCCGCGATCATGACCTGAGCTGAAGGCAGATGCTTAACGACTGAGCCACCCAGGTGCCCCTTTGTTTTCCTTTTCTATACTCATTTCCAGGCTATGCACTTGAAATAATTCCTAGAGCTTTAAATTGTTGTAGTATTTTTCTCAAAAACTTGGAGCCATTTACACTCCTCACCCACAATATAGCAAAACCATCTTTCAATTCTGCACCAATTGGGCAGAAGCTTCGCATTTCAAACATTTTTCCCTTTGAAGATCTAAATTGGATTCTTTGGCATTTGTGCCTTTCCTCCCAGAGAACTCCACCTGTGGAAGAGGAGCCGTGTAGTAAGGGCATATTCTGCCCATTTCAGAGAGAACCCCCAGGCGTCCCTGGATCTGGATCCCACGGCTTCGAGACAGACCTCCCCTCCACTCAGGACTGGGACTCCCAGTCTGTGGTGGGCACCTCTAGCATCACAGATGCGGTTATTGTAGCATTAGGACAAGATTAGCACACTGAGGCCCGGGGTTTGACCTGTTTTGTGGTCTGTCTTATGCCAACTCTTTAGGCAGTGTCTGAACATGATTGGTGCTCAGTAAATAAGCTCAAAAGAATTGCAATAATTCTGGGCGCCTGGGTGGCTCAGTTGGTTAAGCGACTGCCTTCGGCTCAGGTCATGATCCTGGAGTCCCGGGATCGAGTCCCGCATCGGGCTCCCTGCTCGGCGAGGAGCCTGCTTCTCTCTCTGACCCTCCCCCCTCTCATGTACTCTCTCTCATTCTCGCTCTCTCAAATAAATAAATAAAATCTTTAAAAAAAAAAAAAAAGAATTGCAATAATTCATGCATTCAAAACCCATTTCCTGAGTGTCCATTAAGAGCCCGGAACTGTGAGAGAAAAAGTGAGTGGAATGCGCAAGAAGGAATGCTAAGATGAAAAGCAGTCTTGGGGTGCCTGGGTGGCTCAGTCGTTAAGCGTCTGCCTTCGGCTCAGGTCATGATCCCAGGCTCCTGGGATCGAGCCCCGCATTGGGCTCCCTGCTTGGCGGGAAGCCTGCTTCTCCCTCTCCTGCTCCCCCTGCTTGTGTTCCCTCTCTCGCTGTGTCAAATAAATAAATAAAATCTTAAAAAAAAAAAAAAAAGCAGTCTTAAAGTCAAATAACAGGCATAGACACAGAAATAAAATGTTAAGTGTTGGCTACAGGGAAGGATCTAGTAGAAGGAGCTTCAGTGGCCTGGCATTATTTTCTGTTTTGCAGCTTGTATTTGGAAGGCAGATTGCACTTTTTTTCCCTCAGCGAATCTTCTTTTTATGTGCCGTTAAGCAACGAGGCAGAGCATTTTACCTTATTTTCATCAAATATTTTAGTTCTCAAGTTTTTGATGAAGAGAAGCACAAAAATTGAATTATAGGAAGAATAGATACCTCATAGCAATACCACAGTGATTTCAGAGTGATTTTTAAAAGATACAGATTATTAAATTTCACCATACCCGTATGTCATGTTGTTATTAGTCTGCTTCATATTCCTCTTCAGATGCCTTTTTCCCCTTTTTTTTCTTTTCTTCTTTTTTTTTTTAATGACAAGAAATGCCAATTCAGTTATTTGGGGTATTTATTATATTGATGATTTCATCTCAGTTTCTGTGGAAAAAGAAAAACTAAACTATCTATTGTTAAAGTGAAAGGATTTTAAATCAATTAATGTGGATGACAGAAAGAGAAGCCTGGTGACTATCTGCAGAACTTATCTATCACAGCCTGGAGAGTAACTGGGAAAATTGGAGCTCTCCGAATTTACGGATGGTCCCTAATCAATGTGAATGGATTCCAGAAAGAATCAGATGGAACGCTGAAGAGAGGTAAGGAACCAAAGATTGATTCCGATGTGAAATTTAACTTGAAAAATTCTAAGTATTTGGTTTTCAAAATCAACCTGGCTTTTTCCTGAAGAAGAGCATTAACAACAGTAATAAAAAGAACTAATATGTATTCAGTATTTGTGTGATGTGAAGCTCTTTGCTAACTGTGAAGTATCAGTGTTAAACTTCAGAACAAGCCTAGGGGCTATTTACTCTTAATATGGCCATCTAATGACTGGAGCTATAGCGGGTAGCCCCTGTGCACGTGGCCAGGAAGTGGCAGATTAAAAATAAAAGATTTTAGATTAAAAAACCTAAAAATTTTTAAAAACTGAATTAAAAAAAATTTTTTTTAAAGATTTTATTTATTTATATGACAGAGAGAGACACAGAGAGAGAGGGAACACAAGCAGAGGGAGTGGGAGAGGGAGAAGCAGGTTTCCCGCGGAGCAGGGAGCCCGTTGTGGGGCTCGATCCCAGGATCCTGGGATCATGACCGGAGCCGAAGGCAGACGCTTAACGACTGAGCCACCCAGGCGCCCCTGAATTAAAAATATTTTTAAACTCTTTGGAGTTTTTTTTGTCATCAGGTTTTATGGCCTCCCGGAGCTGAAAAGAGGGAAGGGAAAAAAGGCAGGAGTAGAAAGAAAAAATGTAGGTCAGTGCATATTCTGACAGCAATTTATATTTAAGGCTCCTATCTCTTGTCCCCTACCTCTCTCTTTTTAGTCCCTCTCCTTGGTTCCAAACATTGACATTTCACAAGTATCTCAACCACACCCCTTTTCGCCACACACCAATGCCAGCATATTCTTACCGTCTTTCCCCAACCCCCCAAACCTCCCTGCAGACACTATTCCAGACCTTCCTAGAATGAGCAAGCATTCAAGGGCATGCACCATTGCAAATGTTTTTAGAAAGTCCGTTAAAATGGACTAAACCCGTAATTCCTGATGCTGCCATCTATACCCTAAGAGACAGAGAGACAAAACAGAAACAAATTAGAAACAAAACGAAACATAGCTATCAATGAATCAGAGGAGTGTGGAATAGCTTAGCTTTTTGCCTTGGTTTATTATTCATTTTCATGTAAGTATTCCAGCTGTGAGTGAAGAGTGGCCAGCCTTTTTTTTTTTTTTTTTTTTTTAAATAAATCAAAAACCTTTTTTGGCTCACTTTGCAAAAAAAAAACAGATGTGGCACTGCCATCTCATTTTGTTTTCCATCTGTGCTGTCATCCATCAGTCCTTTTCAGACTCCTCGAGGTAAGCAAAACAGAGGTTTGCCAACCCTGTGGAGTATCAGATAGGGGATTAAATTTCCCTACTGTTTAAGGTTGCCCCAGTCTGGTGCTTTCATGCAATTATTTCTCTTGATTATTGAATTATATTTCCAGCATTTTGCAGAGAATATCAAATGACAATTTCATAAAAAAAAGAGAAATATCTTGGTTTGTGAAAAGGGAAAATAATATTAGGTGTCTCTGTACTTCTCTAATATTTAATTTTGAAATATTTAGCTTGGAGGGCATCAATAATGTATTGCTGTCAAGTGTTAATAGACAATATTCAAAAGCCAAGCATACCATCTTTATTAACAAATATCCCTCCAAAGGTAATTTGTTGTATAGTGTTTCATGTCTCTGATGTTACAGAACTGCTATTCTGGTGCAAAGGAATAAACTCTATAATCTCAAGTGACTGTAGGATGGAGTACAGTCTATATCCAAACCTGCCCTCTGGGTCACCTTATGATTTTCACAGGTCCTGGGCACTTCTGTGCTTGTGGGCCCCTTCTTCAACTAACTACATAAATAATAAACTTGCATTTTATGATTGTTTGGGTATAAAGATGAATGTAATCCAGGCTGGTTGTGTTCATTTGTTTTTCTGATTTTACAATAAATTAAAGCATTTTTGGACACCCTTAAAATTATTGTGGGTCCTAACACGCTATGGCGACTCTGCCTAATGGATAAGTTGGCGCTGCTGGCCTGGTCAACGTCAGGGTAGGAAACTACACACATGGTATGATTTAAGGGTCATTCTGAGATTGTGATTTTCCAAAACACCTCAGTGTATGTTAGCACTGCTCTCACTTGATGGTTGCTCTAAGATGTTTGCTTTTTACATGGCTCCTTCGAATGGAGATCTGTGGCTCCTGTGGACACTATGAAGGAATTATTCAGCCCAAGGCAATGGGATGTCGATACTTTCCTTCCAGTTCGCTCAGTCAAGACACCCTTGACTCCCTTCTTTCTCTCATACCACATATCAGTCAGTTAAGAAATCACATTTTCTCCACCTTCAATAAAAGTTCAGAACAGGTCTTCCCATATCCCATCGCTATCACTCTCTGGATTATCATAATATCCTCCTACTCAATCTCCTAGTTCATATCCTTTTCCCTCTCCTAACCATTCTCAACACAAAGGTCACATGATTCCTTTAAAGAGAAAAGCATTGCATGTCATCCATCTGCTTCATATCCTTTGGTGGCAACTCCTTTTCTCACAAAGTAAAAGCCCAGGTCTTTACAAGGCCTTGCACAGTGCTACACAGTCTGGCCCCTCATCCCCTCCTGTTGTCATCTCCTATTTCTCTCCTCCGTGATCACTACCTGGTAGAACCCTAAGGTTCTGGGGGTCTCCTAGGCACCCTCTGCCTCAGGGCCTTTGGACTGAGTGTTCCCTCAGATTCCCTTGTTGGTCAACCCCTTGCCTCCTTCAGTGCATGTCTCTATGTCACTTTCTCAGTGTGACGAGTAGCATCCACTACCTTTAACCTTTGCTTTAGACTCCATAATGCTCTTCTGTCTTGGTATAGCATTATAATCTCTTAGCATAACATATATTATTATCTCTTGTTTATTACTTACTATCTGTCTTCCCAAGGACAGAGATTGTTGTCTGATTTTATCTCTGATGTGTTCCTAGAGTCTAGGACCATTCTTGACATATATGAGACACTCAGTACATACTTATTAAGTGATAGGAATAAATGAATGTGGGGACTGGGTGAAAAGGCTATCCATAAAGAGACATCAGAGTAGTGGGCTGGTATATAGTCAATTTGACCTTGTTCATTGTTTCCTACAGGAAGAGCATGCTTTGCCAATTTTCAGTATTTTACCTGGGACTGGTGCCACAATCTAGAATTATGAGAATGGTCTCCTTCTTTCTTTTTCTTTATCCAATTGGCTCAGCTAGACCAATATAAAAGTTTGGTTGAGTGCAGTCTTTTTTATTCTTCTAATGATTACATCTGATCCTGATTTAGAACACATAGTGAATGGAGAGCAAAGGTCCCTATAAGTCCTTGAAACTCAGGGACTGTTCCAACACATTAATGATTTGTGATGTGGACATTGCTGCACTTAGCATTGTTCAACCTAGAAAGAAACCAGAATCAGGAGTGAAGATGGGACTTCTGGCCAGAGAGTGACTGATGCCAGAGGAGAGGGCTGTTTTGGTTATCCGTTCCCCTCTGCTATGGATGCATCTGGAAATATGATGTCATTACCCTACCCCAGCTCAAAGATATGGAAGTATGACTACATCTTGGATATGAGTATTTAGAAACATAGAGCTCCAAATTTTAGGAAACTTTTATAATTTTAAAAATACTTTAACTGTTTTAGTAGTTATTTTAACAGTGTAACATTAAAATAAACATTTAACATTAAAATAACAGTTTAACATCAAACTGTTTTTAAGAATATTTTGAAAGCTTTCATAGAGAGGTTTAAGGATTTGTTTCAGGGCACTCTATAAGGACTTCTGGGCTTTTATGAAGAAGCCAAAATTCTAACAGGATAAATTGATAATAGCGCAGAGGTTGCCCTGAAAAATCAAAGTCTGTATCCTACTTCAGAAAATCAACTTGCAAAGAAGCATTGTATTAAAATAGATCAATTGGTCAGGACAGGCACTCTCTCCCTTATAAAATGCCAGGGAGGAAGGGTGCATATTGATTAATCACTTCTGTGCAGTAGAATTTCCCTTCTCTCTCTCTCTCTCTCTCCCTCTCCCTCTCTCTTGTTTTTGTTTGGAAACTCATGATGTTTCTTTTCATGAGTTTATACTCATACTCCTTTTTTAATCCTACCCCCTCCCACATTCTTATAAATACCCAGCAACAATCACATTATTATAGACACTGAAAAAGCCACACACATAGTTTTCCTTACCCTCAATTTCCCTTCACCTTGCCCATTCTTTAGGGCTCACCTAAAATGCCTATTCCTTTTTAACACTTCCCCTAATATCCAGGTGAGACTATATGGATCTTTTCTCTGCATTACGTGGCACATTTAGGTGACAATTACTTTGATTAGGCACACACATCACTCTGCCTAACATCAGTGTCAATATTTTATATGCTTGTCTCACCTGTTGATAGTATGTCCCTTGAAGCACAATTAATCTGCCTCATAATTTTATAACCCAAGTGCTTAAGTACAACAAGTTTCCCGGGGATTTTCATTGACTTGAAATGAGATTTACCAGGAGCCTGATGTCTATCTTCAAAAATTTAAATAACTATTCTTAAAGATAACTCAGATTTACCTATGATTTCAATAGTAGTGTTTGGAAAAATGTGCAAAAGTCAAGGAAAGTTTCAACAGTGTTGAGGATTCTCAAAAGTTAATGAATATTCTTGATATTATAGTGAAGGCATTCTAACTTATACTAAATGAAGATTTGTCAGAAATACTGAAGGATCCATTAAGGTATCAAACATTCTGTTACTTGAAGAATTCTGTAAGAGACACCTTTAAGTATCTGATTTTCTATGACTCTGTGATTCTGTAATCCATGTCAGTAGAAAACATGCTTTAATTTGTTAAACTTCAATCATATTTAGCTCAGAGTTTTGTTTGAAGAAGAATATGATACAATGTTTGTGAAAATGTATAAGATAATGCACACACAATAAATATTTTTCAACAAATCTGAGAAGTGTTATCATATTTATTTATTTATTTTTAGAGAGAGAAAGAGAGCAAGCAGGGAGAGGGGCAGAGGGAGAATCTCAAGCAGACTCCAAGCTGAGCCCAGAGCCCATGTGGGGCTCGATCCCATGACCCTGAGATCATGACCTGAGCTGAAACCAAGAGTTTGACGCTCAACCTACTGAGCCACCGAGGCACTCTGCTATTTAATATTTAAAACAAAACAAAACAAAACAAAATCAATGTGTTTTTAGCGTTACTGCATTTCACACAAATCAGCATATTATTATTTATTAAAAATATGCATAAATGTCTCAGAAGTGAAGATTCTCATTGGACTGGGCTGTCAGAATCAGTCTCATGCCAGTTAGAGCTACCGTGGTGAGACTAAGTTCTGGGTCCTCATGTGCAACCACCTAGTGATGACCTCTATCTGGATTTCCTTCAAGCATTCTAAAATTACCCAAAGCATGGAAACTCCCATGCTCCACCAAACCTATCCCTTCTGAGATGTTCTCTGATTTCAAGGATGGAATAATTATCCATCCAGTTGTCAAAAATTTGTGTTATAATGCTGATTCCCTTCTCATGTCTTGATTCTCATTACTTGGTTTTTGCAAGGAGCCATTCAATAAGTAAATCCATCTTCTCCACATACGTTCTGAGCAAAAAGAAAACTAGAAGGATTGGCAGGTAGTAACCAAAACATTATCTTCATTACTGAATTTGCAGATGTGGTTTGAATTGAACTCAAATGTGCCCATTCACTAACCTGCAGAGTTAGGCACAATCCAATTATCCAGAATTATCCACAGACAGAATTATCCATGCAGTTTTAGAAAGAATTGCACTGAGACAGGTCCTTCCATTTCCCAGGTAAAACTTGGAGTTACACTGTCCAGCAAGATAGACACGAACTACATGCAGTTAAAGAGCACTTGAAATATGCTAAATATAAATTGATATGTGTAACATGTGTCAAATACATATCAACTTCCAAACAGTACTAAAAAGAATGTAGAATATTATACTAATATTTTTACATTTATGATATGTAAAAATAACATTTTGAATACATGGTGTTAAATAAACTTTATTATTCTGTTTGCCTTTCATTCTTTTTAAGCTGTCTTGCTTCACATTCTTCAATGCAACCTTACATGCCATTTACAATTAAGTGTAAATTTCAAAGAGAGGTATAAAAGGCTCTTTATGATGTAATCACTCCTCTAGTTTTATCCTTGTACTTTCTATTCCAGCAGGAAGATTGTTTTAAGATGAAAATCTGGGTAAATTTTCCCTGGCCTCTGGGTGCTTGCACATTTTCTCCTTTTTCCTGGAATAGCTCTAACCAAGTCTAGGTCTGACTACAGCCTCTTGATCTCTAGCTTTATAATCCAAATATTATTTCATCTATGAAACCTCTTAGAATCTCAAGACTGAATATATGTCCTTCCTATGTCCTCTTGTAGCACTGTGTAATTAACATTATCATCCAACTTAATCACACTATTTAATTGCCCCTATTCACTTGGTTGTCCTATCCACTTCATTTTACATTCTTGGAGGTTACCTTATGTGTCATTTCTTTCAACCCCTCAGTGCCTAGTACCTGGCCTCATATAATAAATGTTTTAAATGTATGTGGGGTGTAGAAAAGAATCCATGAACAGTGGGAAAAAGTCTCTTCACTTGGCCATACAAACAAAATTCCATTACACAGATAAAAAAATATTTTATAAACTCTAGCTTGTGATTTTCTTATGGCTACAAATATGTTTCTTCGTGTCCTCTGCACCTAGCATTTTCCCTATGCATAGTGTATGTATGGTAATGGTGTCTGAATAAATGAGTGACTAAAATAGTCAGTCCTATAGTTTAAAAAAACTAACATAAAGTAAATTATCAGAGCATAAAAAGACGTTATTGCAATATTGTTCTTTTGAACCAAATTCAAAAGTCTAAGTCACTTCTCAACATGCATTTCTTTACTCAGCTGAAAATATGCACTCTGCAAGTTTTAAAATAGCTGTTCCTTTCTATTTGTCTTTTGCTTCTCATGAATTAGGCCAGCACACATCATTTCTACACTACCCAAAGCCAAACTCTTAAGCTGTTTCCATTATACATTCATCCCAATGGAAATAATGACTTTCATTTACCACAGTGTCAGAGGCCAGTGAAGCCAAATCAGCTGCAGCTGCATTGTTTTATAACAGAAGATAATGCTATCCCCACTGTAGTTACAAATGTGATTTCTTCAGAGTTCAAATACTCTTAGAGCTAAACTGTGATTTGATGTCTAATGGTCAACTCATGTTCTGGGGATTAAGTTAATTAAAACAGTTGCCCTACTCTATTAAAGCTCCCTGTAGACTAATTATTAAAGTGCCAAGCACCATTACAGACCTACAGCAATTGAAAGTCACAAAGGGAGTTGCTTATATTATGGGAACTCCAGAACTCAGTAGATTATCGCCCGTAGTAAAAGAACATGCACACTGAGAAGTAGATTACCTTCTCCACAGCCACTGAGCTATTATAAAACGTACAAAGGAAAAGCCAAATGTACAAGCATTTGGATTCATAGCCTTTAGAATCTGCAATTTCCAAAGCTAGTCAAATACCAGAAAAGCAGCTTGGTAAAGTGCGAAGGGCTCTGTTCAGGGAATCAGGAACATGACCTCGAGTCCCATATCTCTCCGTCAGAGCAAACATCAGTAAGTCCCTTCATTCTAGGCATCAAATGCCTCATCTATGACATGCAGAGTATATGTGACCAGTGATTCCATTTTCATATTTCCCAGTTAATCAGAACTTGAACCAAACAAAAGCTTTAGATGAAAAGGTACAAGAGGGTGGCATAACATGGGAGGATGCAGCGTCTAAACCACAGTACTTCCTCCTCTTTGGAAATTTTCAAAGAATTTTTCTGTACTGAATATACTTTAAAAGCTTTTATATTCTTTACTGGTGCAGAAAAGAGGTACTTCGTTTTGCTTTTCTTGGTGAATCTCACAGAAGTCATAAGCAAACAAGTGAAAACCACAATGAGTTGCCACCTTATACCTGTCAGAATGGCTAGTATCAAAAAGATAGGAACACATGTTGGCAAAGGTATAGAGAAAAGGGAACCCTTGTGCCCTGTTGGTGGGAAGGTAAACTGGTGAAGCTACTATGAAAAAACATTATAGGGCGCCTGGGTGGCTCAGTTGGTTAGGCGACTGCCTTCGGCTCAGGTCATGATCCTGGAGTCCCGGGATCGAGTCCCGCATTGGGCTCCCTGCTCAGCAGGGAGTCTGCTTCTCCCTCTGACCCTCCTCCCTCTCATGCTATCTGTCTCTCATTCTCTCTCAAATAAATAAATAAAATCTTAAAAAAAAAAAAGAAAAAACATTATAGAGCTTTCTCAAAAAATTAAAAATGGAAACACCATATGACCCAGAATTTCCAATTTGGGATATTTACCCAACTAAAACAAAAACACTAACTCAAGAAGATATATGCACCCCTCTGTTTATTGAAGCATCATTTATAATAACCAAGACATGGAAGCAACCATAGTGTTCATTGGTAGATGAATGGATAAACAAAATATAATAACACACACACATGCACACACACACACACACACACACACTGGAATGTTACTCAGCCATAAAAAAGCATGGAATCCTGCCATTTGTGACAACGTGTATAGACCTAGATGGTATTGTGTTAAATGAAATAAGTCAGACGGAGACAGACAAATACCATATGATTTCACTTATACATGAACCCTAAAAAAACAAAACAAACAAATAAAGAAAATCCAAAAACAGACTCACAAATATAGAGAACAAAGTGGTGGTTGCCAGAGGGGAGGTGGGTGGGGGATAGGCAAAATAGATGAAGGGGATTAAGAGATACAAACTTCCAACTATAAAACAAATAAGTCACGGGGAGGAAAAGTGCAGTTTAGGGAATATAACCAGTAATACTGTAATAACTCTGTATAGTGATACATGGTAACTACACTTACTGTGGTAAGCATTTCATCTTGTACATAATTCTCCAATCACTATGTTGTACACCTGAAACTAATAGAATATTAGTTTCAACTATACTTCAATTAAAAATAAATTACTGGGGCGCCTGGGTGGCTCAGTTGGTTAAGTGACTGCCTTCAGCTCAGGTCATGATCCTGGAGTCCCTGGATCGAGTCCCGCATTGGGCTCCCTGCTCGGCAGGGAGTCTGCTTCTCCCTCTGACCCTCCCCCCTCTCATGTGCTCTCTCTCATTCTCTCTCTCAAATAAATAAATAAAATCTTTAAAAAAAATAAAAATAAAAATAAAAATAAATTACTTAACAAAAAAAGAAGTCATAAGCAAACAAATTTATATATTTTTTCAAAGCATGCACATTTTCTTTCCATAAAAAGTCAATAATAATTTGAATAATCAATCAAAAGTTGTGATACCTGTATTTAAATAATGGGAAAAGCATTGGTTATAAAATTAGACTGACCCAGATTTTAATTCCAAATTTAATAGCTTTGTGGATTTGGGACAAATTGTTTTTTCTCTTGGAATTTTGGTCCACATCTCTCTTTCCCTCGTTCTCTTTCTCTCCATATATATGTATATATATATACATATATATGTATGTATATTACCCACCTCATAGCTCTATTGACAGAATTTGGCAGAACATACTCATCCACCTATACATCATGCAGTGGAAACTTAAACTTATTTCCCTTCCACCTTTATAGAGCAAAGAGATAATATTTTCTTTAGAGTATGCTTAATACAATCAGAGTTTATTTTATTTCTGAAGGCTGGGTTCAAGACATTTAATAGATGGTTGCATGGTATTTCATGCTGTATTCTGATAAAATATGCAATTATCACAAGTATCAGGATACAAATTTTGGAGAATATTGGAATGAGAAAAACCAAGGCAAGGAATTGGATAGATGTGTAGATAATTATTCTCTCAGGGTTATCTATGAGCTATCACAGACATCAGGTATTTGGCTACTCATGTTACATGGAGTTGATTTTCAAGCCTACAAGCCATTAAAATATAAGACTTAGATTTTTTCATTTTAGATATGGCAGCACAGAAAAAGTTTAAAAAATCAGCTTTGTATATTAACTTCCCATTTATGTAAGTTTAATATCAGCTGGTAATATTTTTGTTACTTGTTCAGGCAGCAAATCAGTTTGGGAATCATTTTGTGTAGTCAATAAATCATCTTGTAAAATCCCGTTTCTCACTAGAGCTAACAGCAATATCCATTAGGAAGCAGCAGTTCTCATTATTACTCCAAGAGGTGCTAGGCCATCAAAGTATATAAGCTCTAGCAGAGCTCATTCATCAAGGTAGGAAATCTGTTTCCAGCATTAAAACAGAGGCCGAAAAACACCAAGACCAGTAGTTGAGTGAAATAAGTAGAAATAAAAAACAAGAAAGGGAACTACAGAGAGAAGAAAATATAGTTTATCTAATGTTGCACGTGTGAACTGAAATACACATACACACACACACTTATGTATATGACCTTGCCCTTTACAAATATATGAAAGCGAATGGCTTCATTTACAGAGTTCTATATTTACAAAAAGAACAAAATAAAGAAACACTTACATAAAAGGTATTTTTAAACAGATTCTTCATTTAGTCTGTGATAAGTCTGGAGATTCAGATATTATATCCGATAATATTATTGATTCCTTAATGGTGGATGTGCTATGAAACTCAGTAACAAAACAAATTAACCTCTATCTGAAAACATGCAGCTAGAATAACCTCAAGATTCATTCTGACTGGATCGTTCAATCAGGTCAACTTGCAGAGTACATTTATTTTCTAAGAAGTATTGGTGACAAAGTCACCAAAAAATTAATACTTATAGTTTCCAACTGGATACAGACCAGGATACTGGTTCCCAAGAGTAACAGATGCGATGACTCTCAGGATCTACTTATTGAGGGGCGCCTGGGTGGCTCAGTCGGTTAAGCGGCTGCCTTCGGCTCAGGTCATGATTCCACTGGGATCGAGTCCCGCATCGGGCTCCCTGCTCTGCGGGGAGCCTGCTTCTCCCTCTCCCTCTGCCTGCTTCTCTGCCTACTTGTGTTCTCTCTCTATCTCTCTGTCAAATAAATAAATAAAATTAAAAAAAAATCTACTTATTGATTCATGACTTGAAATGAACAAAAAAGTTGGGCTTATTTTACACTTATCTTCATTATCAGTTAATTTTTAATCTAATTATCCAAATTGATTAATGTTGGTAATGTTTTAAAACACACAAAAGTAAGTAGATCCAAAATGGCATCAGTCTTTTCAGCTGAGAAAACATAATAATGGATAACTAATGTCAGAAAGTCAATTTGACAATAACATTATTGTCAATCATTAAGAAGGTGTCAATCAATCATGGCCTATCATCTACCTGAATTGATCAGATTAACTGAGTAATTGCTGACTGTCCACTTAATATTGCCATCATAATAGAAAAAAAAAATGTGGATGTTGGTAAGATAAGCTGGTGAGATAACTAACTTGATTTACCATCTGTATTCACCAAAATATCGAATAGAACATAACACACCAATAACCTTGTGCTCTCAAACCTAGGAAATGTACCCGTATGGTCATTTGGATTTGTTGGATGAAAAGGAGAAAAAAGAGAGAATATCAAACTGATTTGTTACCTATCCATAGACCAATTTCTTTCTTCCAAATTTTCAAATGAATGGGAATTTTCAAATTTCCAAACTTCAAAATGAATGAGAAGTTCAGTGAGCTTGAAGTGGTTTGGCTACAAGAGATTAGATGGGATTTTGACAGCTGTGGGGACCAATAAATCTACAGACAGTCCCTGGCCATGCCTATTGCCATTTTAGCTCTGAAATGACACCTTTCAATGTCTAGCATGGCTGCCATACAGAGATTCCTACTCGTAAAAGATCTGTTTTATATGGAAGCCTCTTACCTTCATTCTGACATCATAAATCAATGTCAGCATCAGGAGCCATAGAGAAGAGAGGAATTATTTAGAGAGTTGTGTTAAATCACCACACCGAATTTTAAGTAAAGCACTTGGTAAATCACAAAAATAAACAGTTTTTTCATGATAACACAGTAAATAACTAACAGTAACACCATAAATCAGCCTGTATCATAACTATATTTTTAGTCCTAACATTTCCCACATGAAGACTCTCAATTTACCTAAAATGTTTTCTGTTGTTTCCCAGTTGTTGACTGGCTAGTGACACCATTACAAGTTGCAGGGAAAATAAATGTAGAACAAATATGTGTGGAAGGACCATTTCAATGTTTGACAGCAATTACAATCAAAGCATACCATATTTCTCATTGTCAAATGAATATGAGCTGGAACATCTTCAATACTGCTGTTTTATTATCATTTAAATGTGTTTCTAGCACACAAGACATTGACAGTATCGGGCAACTGGGTTTTGATCACAACAGCAAAAATCTAGTTTTCTGCTCTGGGCCATTGCTTTCTGAAAGAACTGCTTGAAGATTGATAGGAAGCAGAGAATGCTCAGTGTAATTTGTCTCCATAGCCTCATTCTCTTTGTCTGTCTTTCTGTGACTCTCTGTCTCTCTCTCTTTCTTCTCTCTGTACCTTCATTGTCCTACATTGCTGAGAATTTTTTTTTCATTTTACAGCACTTGTAAATAAATTTATTCTACTTATTTGACTAAGTTCTTGTTTAATTTATAGTAGAATACTGGACATTTTCTTTTCTAAACTTATATTTGGCTATGTAGCTAAATAATCAGTCACCAAATTAGTGAACAAAACAATACACTATAAGAAATATCAGACTCTTCAGAGTGTGTCAAAATTGTGAATCTTGAATTTTCTGTGTTCTTCAATACACATTGAATGGCTGATCAGAATAGCTGTAAGCACAATATAAGTGCCGCATCTATTTGATGTAAACAGAGAAATAATTTTTAAAGTACATGAAAATGAATAGAGAAATATACCAACTATACCTTAAAATACTTAGTAATATTGTTTCCTGATCACAAAGGCAGAATTTTCTCATTGTTAAGTAGTCTTACAACAACCATAAGTGTGTAACTTACAAAGTAAAATGGCAGTGCAGATATTGTTTGAGAGTGCATGGCTGTGATGCACTGAATATCAGAGAAATCACTGAGGTGCTGTGGGTGGAACTTGCTGGAACATACCTTCTGGTGTGTTAGGGAAAGATGTTCACAAGCAAAATTTCCTAAGGAGAAGTTCCTTGCTGTTGCTGAGCCAACTCTAATGCTCTGCAGGATCTCAGTGCTGGAGAAATTACTATAGAATCTTGGTGCTGGAGAAGCCACAATGCCTCAGGATCTAAACACCGGAAAAGTCCCTTGCTCCGCAGGAGTCTGCAGAGAGCATACTGGAAGCAGGAAGAGAAATCCCTTTCTCTTGTAATGTCTCTGGAGTGCCCTCTCCTAATAAAGGTTAACCTAGACCAGCTGACAAAGAAAAAAACTGAAAGAGCTCAGCTTCATTTTCTCATAGCAGGCAATGAAGTAAGAATTTGCAACTACAAGGAAATAAATTGATAATTGTGATGATATTGTGAAAATTAATATATATATGAAAAACTAATATTTAAGCAAAGATATGAAGAGAATGAAAGAATTATCCAGAAGAAAACATTTCCAGGGAGAGGGATGCAAGTTGGAATATGCCTGATGTTACCAAGGAACAGCAAAGTGTTCAATAAGGTTGAAATGATAACAGACAGGAACAGAAAGGAAAAAAGAGCGATTGTATCATGTAGGGTATTTGACAACTTTGTAAGATGTCAACTCTGAGGGAAGTGGGGAACCTTTACAGAGTTTTGAGGAAAGAAGAGTTATGGTTTGATTTTCATTTATGCAATTAACTCCAGCTGCTGTTTTGAAAACAAAGTATAGAGTGGGGTCAAGTATAGTGGGAAGAAGAACTGCAAGAAAGTTATTGCACTAAGCCAAATGAAAAATTAATGATAGCTTGGATGGAAGTATTAGCAATGGAAATTATAAGCCATGATCAGCTTCTAAATATACTGAGATTTGAAAGAATCAATAGACTTTCATGATGGATTGAATGTAGACCCAAAGATGACTTAAAGTTTTTGGTCTGCGCAGCTAGAATGATGGAGTTGCCATCAACTTAGATTGGAAAACTTCCATTGAATAAAATGGGGAAAAATTCAGATTTAACTTTTGGTCATATACATATTTATATGTCTACTAAATGTCAGTTTGGAGATGACAAGTAAATGTTGAGCAAGCAGTTATATATAAGCATCTGATGATTAGCAAGAAATCTGAGCTAAAGATAAAAATTTTGGGGGGCATCTGGGTGGCTTAGCTGGTTAAGCGGCTTCCTTTGGCTCAAGCTATGATCCCAGAGTCCTGGGATCGAGCCCCGCCTTGGGTTCCCCACTCAGCAGGGAGCCTGCTTCTCCCTCTCCCTCTGCCACTCTCTCACTCTCGCTCTCTCGTAAATAAATAAATAAATAAATAAATAAATAAATAAATAAATAAATAATAAATAAATAAAATATTTAAAAAAGATAAAAATTTTGGATTCATGGGCATATAGATTTATTTAATGACATGCAACTGAAGAAGCTACCAGAAGAGTAATGGCAGATAGAGGTAGTTGAAGTCTAAAAACTGAACTCAAGAGTATTCCAATGTTGACATGTTTGGAAGAGGTGACTAGGTAGGAAACAAAACTGAGAAGGATCAGCCAGTGAGATACGATAAAAACTCAAAATGCATGGTGTCCTGTGTACTAGTTGGAGTAAGATCCTAATTGAAATGGGATTTAAAAGCATGGAAGAAGAGTTGTTGACAGCATTAAGTGTAGATGATTAGTTTTAGGACTTTTGATGTAAAAGAAGAACAGCAAAAATATAATTGTGAGAAAAAGTAGAAATGCGTTTTTCTTATCTATTTTTAAATGAACAGTTATTTCAGAATTAATGTACCAGTTAGTAGAAATGGTAAACCTAATTTTTATTATTACTGATGTTTTGTTTGTTTTTGGTTGTTTTATACAGATTATGGTTAATTTTCTTTAGAAGTTGAATTTACCAAATTACTTTTTGCTATTTAGCTGAGTGATTTTTTTTACTCCCTAAAATTATGACTATATTGAATTGAGTTAATTCATTATATTAGCTGTCTTGAATGAACCCTAATTTATCAGAATGTATTACTAGTTTGTATATTATTTTAATTCTTCTATTTCCGGGCGCCTGGGTGGCTCAGTTGGTTAAGTGACTGCCTTCAGCTCAGGTCATGATCCTGGAGTCCGGGGATCGAGTCCCGCATCGGGCTCCCTGCTCGGCAGGGAGTCTGCTTCTCCCTCTGACCCTCCCCCCTCTCATGCTCTCTGTCTCTCATTCTCTCAGTCTCAAATAAATAAATAAATAAATAAAATCTTTAATCCTTCTATTTCCTAAAGTATAATTTTAGAGGTAAAATGGAATGAGATTTTGTTTTGTTTTGGTTTGGTTTTGTCTGTTGTGCTCTGTCAGATATTGATATGTGTTATGAAAACAAAAAAAGCTAGACGATTGTCCTTATTTTATTTTCATATTACATGTTGATAGTTGAAAGATTTCATACAAGAATTAGTAATGGATTCCTTATGTTTGACAAATATGTCAATGTTGGAAAACATATTTTGAAACAAACATTACCTTAAAAGTTATACATCATTCAAGTTTTTGAATTGATTCAGACGATATTGTATAATATAATGTATTATGTAATCAGTTATTATAATGTTTTTAATCCCAGTGTGTTTGTGTTTGAGGACTTATTTTCTGTTTTGATTATGTTAATTAATTATATACATTAATTAATTAATGTATATATATATTATTTGTGCAATGAAGGATTTTGGGTATTTTGATAATCCTACTTAAAAATATTTATTTATGTCTAATTTTATTTTTATTGGCATTTCTGCTCCTTAATCTTCTTTAACTTTATGATCACTATATTTAATTTTTTCGTGTGTCTTCAGTAATGAAAGTGTTGCCTACTATAAATATTAATCTAGATATATATTTTACCACAACCCATAGTTTGTATTCTATAAAAATTTAACCATTGTTATGTTCTAGATATTCTGTAATTGTGACTTTTATTTCCTTGAGAAGCACTTTAGGAGATAGTTAATCTCCATGCTTATCTCTTTTCC
The DNA here is from genome assembly GCF_002201575.2 of Neomonachus schauinslandi. NCBI lineage: Eukaryota > Metazoa > Chordata > Mammalia > Carnivora > Phocidae > Neomonachus > Neomonachus schauinslandi. The sequence goes on from NC_058404.1 coordinate 180,837,315, forward strand.
CTTTCTCTCTGTCTCTCTCTCAATCACTGTCTCTCTAATATATATATCTACATATAAGATATATATATAGTTGTATGACATCTTACATTATATGATATACATTATATGACATACATTATACACATGTGTATTTCTAATATTGCAGAATATTGCTTTATTATTGAGTGATTTTTAAGCAAATGTGAATTTCTAAAGTTTTTTTTAATTTTTTGTTCATATTTCTTTGATAAATATAATTTATTTTATAAAATAATCTCTTGGTCCTAGACAAGGATGTACTCTATACGATACAGGACAGAGGATAGTACATATCTATTTGATTAATTTTATTCATCCTACTCTTATTTTCTCCAATTACTCTTTCAATGTCAAAAAGAAATTTGTTAAAATCTCCTCTTTTTAAAAAGCTTCTCTGTTTCTCTTTAAATTTCCTTCACTATACCTTTCATCATTATAGGATGACTCTTTTTTATTGTTTGTTTTTTGCCTGATGTTGGTATCATAACATCTAATTTCATTTATTTATGTTGAAACTTCATGGTATAAAAATGCTCATACATTTAGTTACTTGAGTCATGTATTTTAATAACAACTTTTAAAGTCAGTCTAAAATTTATTTAGTGTTTTAGTGTTGCTTGAAACACCATAATCTGATTTTGAATTTTGCTCTGACTTTAACTTTATAAATATGTAGTCACATACATATTGTTAAAAGATAAACTGAGGCATATTAAAATGTTTATAGAGTTAATTTGAGCAAAACTGGATTGCAATAGGCCAGCATCCAATCTAGCAGATAGAAAGGACCTCAGAGAGACTGTACAAAATGAGACTTTTATAGACAGAAGGGAGCAAGAACAAGGAAGTAATACTAGGCAAAAAAGCGGGTTGGTTATTGCAGAGTAACCTCCCCTTAGGGAATAGCAGGCAGATTACTATGTCTATGAATGGAGTTCAATGGTTTTCAGCAGTCTTGGAAATTCTGCTGAAGATAAAGTTAAAAAAAGAACTTTGGTATCCTGGCTTGTAATGTATTTACCTTTGTCTTAACATATGAAAAATGCTATAGCTTACAGATTAAAAAAATAATTTTTAAATTAAAAAAATTGCCTGAAATTGTACTTGAAAGGTTCATTGTTTTGTTTTTTTTTAAGATTGATTGATTGATTTATCAGAGAGAGAGAGAGAGAGCACAAGCAGGCGAAGAGGCAGGCAGAGGGAGAAGCAGGACCCCCACTGAGCAGGGAGCATGATCCCAGGCACTGGGATCATGTCCCAAGCCCAAGGCAGAGGCTTAACTGACTGAGCCACCCAGGTGCCCCAGTAAAAATGATTCTTAATCAAAGTAGCTAATATTTGTTAAATATTAACATTAAATAACTGCCCAAAGCCATAGAGCCAGTAAGCATGTGTTGGAGCTAGGATTTGAACCCAGGGATTTGACTCTTTAGCAGTGTGCACTACTACTTCTATTGGTTGACTAAACTGTGGAGGTCATATTGTAGTGGGATTAGATGGGAGAGAGTGGCTTCATTTCCGAGGTGATTGCAAGCATTAAAGTAAGAGATAATGATTATCTTAAAAGCAGTTACACTGGAGATTGATTTGGCCCATGTATTTTCAGTCATCAACCTTGTCTAAAAAAGGACTTGGAATTTGAGGGCTTAGATGGTTATCTTTGGCATCTCAAACCACCAGGCTAAAAGCAATTAAATTACTACAGCATTTGGAAGATTTAAAGCACCTCTAGTCCCATCTAAGCTAAAAGGGGGTCAGAAGGCTCCAATAAAATCATTCATAAAGATCAAGGATGCCTAAAATTTAGGCTAACATCCCATCCCTGGGGAATGTCTGTTTAAATAGCAGGCTTGCCTACCAGCCCTATTTGAGTAGGGTAAGCTGGGCCTTGGTGAAAGACAGCAAGGCAGAGAAAAGAATGTTAGCAAGAACACTAGTGGCTTGCAAATGCACGTGCATTTTGCTGGTATAATTTGAACAATGAAGAAGATGGGCAAGCTACAGATATCTTGATGTTGTCTTACCCCATGAAAACCAGCACTGAGACCAGCAAAGAGGATGGAGGAGAGTTTAGGGGAACTATGTTTGGGGCAGGTCAAGTCAGAGCAAATCTACCCTAGATAACTAAAGAATTTAGTCCCTTGCCAGGCTCTGAAAATCTCACAGTGCTCCCCACTATCAAGCCATTCTTTGGATGTTCGACCCGCAAAGGAAAATGATAATCATTAGTGCCCTCCAGAAGAGAAGCAGCAACCCCCCAAAAGGATATTACAGAGGAGTCGGGTATCTAAAGTAACCTCTGAATTCTCTCCTATTCTTAGAAGATTGAGGCAGAAAAAGAAAGGAAGAATGAAATAGCAAAGTTCTTCACAACCGCACACATGTACACACGTGCACGTATGTGCATACACACAGCCGTGAGCTGAGGAAAAGAGTGTGTTTGTGTATGTGTGTGTGTGTGACTGGAATGCTAACTTGAACAAAAGTTTGTTTTTTGCTTTGTTTTACATAACTAAAACTGCTGTCGAAGCCTCCTCACTGGTCAGGGACAAGAAATTGAGATTACGGAGTATTAGCCAAAGAACTATCAAAAAAAACCCATTCATTTCATATTTTCACACAATCAAATAAAGATTATTTTAAAATGGGGTTGCATCTTGAAGAGCATGTACTGTTTTCAGAGCTTTTCAGAAATGTTACAGAAAGATGTTTAAAAGCAATTCATTTCTTTTTCTAGGAGATAGCTAAAAGTGAAAATGAGAAACCACACCCACCTGCCCTTGGTAATTCCAAGACCATTTACGTTCTTTCTTCAAATTTCCTTTCCATTTTGACCACAAAAACAAGTGCCATGGGTTCCAGCGGCACAATTTTTGTAAGCTGGCTTTTGGGGTATTTTCTTCGTGGTTTTCGATATACCTATGGCTGCTAGCTTCCCTCGGAATACCTCATTCAGCACAACTTAGCTATTTTCCAATCTGTTCCGATACCTTTTATTTTTTTTTCATTTTTGCGTATGTAACATTTCATTGTGGATAAGATGCTAGCAAGACCAGTACACACATGATCTTGAGAAAATAGAGATTATCTTTTTACCTAGCAATCTGTTTTAATCTTCTTAGTTCTGAGGAAGGTCGGTCATATACATAAGCAGCAAGAAATCAAGACTACAAAGTTAAAAAGAAATATTATACAAGAGAGGTTTTCCTTATTATGGACCTTGAACTCAACAAATATTGAACCAACAATAAAATACTGAATTTCACACTTATTCTTTCTTCTTTGCTTAATTGCCAACTGAAAGCTTTAGCGGCAGATGTGTGAGAAATATCCACTGATGATTATGATTCTCTAAGAGTTGACATAATTTTCTGCTGAAATTAATTAAACTGACATGTTTTGAACCCCGATCCAATGGCAGAATTTTACTGATCTTTATTTACTTGAAAAGCTTTTTCTACCTACTCGTATGTTATTTTTTAATGTTCCGTTTTTACCAGAATTGGCATCATGTATCATTTGATGTGTCAGCTGTTAATTAACTGAGTGAGTAAAATTTGAATTTTCATGATTAGAAGGCCCAACTCTTTATTGGAGTTGTATTTGTTATTTTACTTTTTTCTTTGATTTAAAATAGAGCTGGCACTGGGTGGTCCTAGAGCAAAAATTTGTTTCCCCTGCCCTTGAAATAGTCCTATTTCATTATGACGTTTATAGCCACCGAGGACCTTCAAAACCTACAATTCTTAAGTTTAAGAATTTTGTGAGCTATGAAAAAATACTACTTAGCAATGCTCAAGCCACAAGAATGAACACAGTATTCAGAACCATACATTCCTGGGTGCATTTCCTTGCAGCTTTCATTTTTGAATTCTACTCGCCACTTCAATGTGATTATTGACTGAATTATGCTGTTCTGTCAAAGGCCAATTTCCACTGCAGTCTTGTGGGAAAGAAGACTTAATGTTCAGTTAATTACATTTGTCCTATTAAGCCTGAAAATCTCATTGACTCTCCAAGTTCTCAATTGCTATTGCTCTTAGGTGAGCTTATTGATGTCTTACCACACTCTGCAATCCCCACCACCCTGTGCACTGTCATTCAATTGTCCCTAATTTAAAAGGAGTCTTAAATTCAGCTCCGTAGAATTACAGGGGTCAGAAGTTATAAACATGTTCCTGCCTCTTCTGCCAGTCTTTGTTTTAGTTTGTAACCTATGTCTCAAAAAATGTCAGTCATGTGAATATGCTTCCCTTAAAAGTAAATAGCATCTTATATGATTTAAGGGTTTACAGATTGCTCGCACATATATTGTCGTTCAGTAGTCTATGTATCATTATTATCTCAATTTTATAGATGAAGAAATGGAGGACCAGAGGGTAGAACTATTTTATTCAGGTCACTCAGTGAATGTATATGCCCACAATCTCCCATTAAAAAAAAAAAAAAAGATTTTATTTATTTATTTATTTATTTATTTATTTATTTATTTATTTAAGAGAGAGAGAAAGCATGAACAAGGGGAAGGGAGAGGGATAAGCAGGTTCCTCGCTGAGCAGGGACCCGAATGTGGCGCTCGATCCCAGGACTCTGGGATCATGACCTGAGCCGAAGGCCAATGTTTAACAGAATGAGACACCCAGGAGGCCCCACAATCTCCCATTTTTCCTGAGAGATGTATGGAGAGAACAAACTCTAAAACCAGAGTGCCAAAGTGTGAATCTTAGCTCTAGACATTTCTCAGTTGGGTAGCCTTACAAAGTTTCTTGTTCTCTTTTGTACCTCAGTGTCCTCATCTCTAACGAGAGAGTAAGAATAATACACCTACCGTATAGAGATGTTAAAATGAGTAAGACATTGAATTCAAAGCATTCAAAACCATTCCTGGCACATCCTCATGCTATTTAAGAGTTAGCTTTGATTATTTTCAGATTGAATTCCCTTCCAATACTAAACTAGAATCATTCAAGTAAAAGATATGATAGCTGGATATCATGGATGTCTCAGACCTTCTTTCTAGGATGATGACTACATAACATAGTTGGCCCTCCTTGAAGAGTGGATATTTTGCAGGTGAAAGAGCTTAAAACATATTTTTTTTTCTTTTTTGAGATAAGTAGTCTAATTTAATGGTGTTCAGTACATTACAGTGGCTTTCCACTCTAGTTGTGGAAAAAGAAACCTAGCACAACTAATTATGTCATAAGGCATGCCTCAAAGAGCACTTATAAACAATTAACTTGCAAAGTAATGATTGTTATACTTTCACATGATGGTCAAAGCTCCAGTAGCAAAAGATGTTTAGAAAATCGTATTTTTGTTGTTGTTGTTGATGGATGTTACTTGTTTATGACATGAAAGAGCAGAGATTGGGTTAGATGGGAATTTAAATGGCTGTATTTAGTTTTACAAAACTATAAAAATAATAAGTTGTCACTGTTGTTAATGGTTTCTTATTCTCCTTTTTGATTTATAAGGATGAATTTGCTAGTTAGTAATGTTCCACCCAGAACTTGGTCCAAGGTAGGAGATTCATGCTCAAGGTCGAGGTAAAGGCAAATTTTAAGTTCTGTGTCCATTCACTGAACACCACAGGGGACTAATTATCATTTCATATTTGGCTTATATTAAGACTTAACATGGCCTGAATGTCAGATCTGGTACTTGGAAGTTGTTAGAACTGTGAGAAGTAGATCAACTTCCCTAAATCTCAGTTTATAGGCTTACAAAGTAGACGTAGCTATATCTATCTCAGAGTTTGTTGTGAGGGTTATGCATACAGTATTTGACAGAGTACTTGGTATGTAATGAGACAAGAATTTTAGTACATTTACCTATTTTTACATCATTTTCAATATTATTTTTACTTACCTGTTGACACCTTGAACATTCATGTCACTCAATATTATTTTTTAAAGTTTTTTTTTTTTTTTTATTTGCGAGAGAGAGAATGAGAGACAGAGAGCATGAGAGGGAGGAGGGTCAGAGGGAGAAGCAGAGTCCCTGCTGAGCAGGGAGCCCGATGTGGGACTCGATCCCAGGACTCCAGGATCATGACCTGAGCCGAAGGCAGTCGCTTAACCAACTGAGCCACCCAGGCGCCCACTCAATATTATTTTTTAAATAATTATATTTGAAAGCTTTCTGTCAATATTGTGCTTAGAAATTTGTGTTGGAAATTCTCTTTTCTGAATCATACTTTTTTTTTTTCTTAGTTTATTCCTCATCAGAGGGAAGAAGCTGATCTCTTTGTGTCTTCCTGAGAAAGGGTACTTGAGAAATAAAAGCATTGAGAGCTTACATAGATGACAATGTCTTTATCAGTAGTTTGCCAGGCTACAGAATTTATGGTCTGAAATTTTTATTGAAGCAGAGCTCCCACTGCCGTTGAGATTACAGTGCTATTGAGAGGTTCAGTGCCATTCTGATAACCAAATGTTTCCAAATGCCTGATTACCTGCCCACAAATATGAAGAAGGAAGTTTGGTGGACCTCGGGATGGGCTTTTTATCATCCATTTAGCTGGATGAACTTTGGATCAGGAAAATCTGTAATTTCATAACATTCCATCATGAGAAATTATTTTGTTTTTTATAATGCCTTCACATCTGTTTTCTCTTCTCTATATTTCTAAATGTCTATTACTTAGATACTGGGTTTTCTGGACTAATCCTCTAAATTTCTTATTTTTATTTTGTTATTTTCCAAATCTTTCTTGTTGTTGTTTCTTACTTTTGGGAGATATCATCAACTTTTTTCATTTATCATTTATTCTTTTGTTGACTTTAGAAACTTTCTTCCTATTTTGTGTGTCTGGGATCTTTCTACGTCTCCAAAGGGTTTTGTGTGTGTTGTTCTGTTTTGCTTCAGTTGTTAGTTCTCCTTTTTTTTCATTCATGGTCTCTCTAATCTCTCTGAAGACTATTCTGAGGACTTTCCTTTTTTAAATTTTCTTCTTTCTTTCTCATGTTTCTTTCCTCTGATATATTTTCTCTTCTTTCTTTCTTTTTTTTTAGTTTACCCAGGTCACTCTGACATGTTAGTGGTTTTATTGTTTTAGTTACCTATTTTTCAATTTTTATTTTGTGGCCTCTTTTACTTTCCCTTTGTCCAATATCTGTTGATTCTTGTCTAGCAATTTACATTAAAGATCTAGGAAATAAAATGCTAATTGGAGTCTCTATGCGTATTTGTAGTTTGTTAATTGTTGGACTTCAATGTAAGGTAAGCTTATTTCTGCCTATCCACCAAGCTTCACACTATGTAAATATTTTACTTGGCGTTTCACCAGAAAGGCATTCCTCAGTCCCCTGCCTAGAAGTGTTCTTGCAGTAGAGAAAGTGGCTGAGGGAGGTCTCAGTATTCAACACAGAGATTTCCATTATTTCCCTGCTTTTACTTGTGATATCCCCACCCTCAGACTGGCCTGTGTCTCCTAACCAAAGCATCGCTATTTCAGTGTCTCCAGTGAGTAAATCTAGTGTTTGCCACAGTTGGGTGGGGTGAGGTGGGGGGGTCAGGGAGTCATCATGGGTGCTCGGGAGGGTAGGAAGGCATCCAACGTTATTTTCTCAAATACTTAAAAAGAATCCTGTTTTAAGCCTCTCTGCACCACCAGCTTCTGAGTTAAGTGGAGGCCCTCCCCTCCCCTTGCTGGATTTGCTTGTTTCTACTCATCCTGCTTCTGGATCCCCCCTCTGCCAGCTCTCAGATGGCTTTGCACAGAGTCCGTCTCCACTGGCCTGTTCGTTGCAGCATTCAAAATGGTGTGCGGCTATCTTTCCTTCCAATCTTTGTCCTGTGGCCCTGCCCCTTTATTTATCTGCTTACAGTCATCTTAAGGGGAGGCAGGAGAACAAGCATAAGCAGCCAGTAATAAAATATGACGAATATGTGTCCAGTACAAGAGAAAGAGAAATCATTATGGAAATGCGAAGGTACACAGGCCATGCCCACCTTTATCAGATGGTGGTAACCAAAGATTGGTGTCTAGATGATTTCTACACTTCATTCCAAAGGATGAAAATTTCATTTCTATAAAATCCTAGTCATTAAAGTGCAGACTAGAGAATTGCCAAGAGGGGATGACCATTGAATAAAATACTGGTTTTGTCATCAAATGCCCCCCCATATCTCTTCCCCCTAAATGCACAAACTGGAATGCTCTTCCTATAGGACTGATTAGATTTTCCGGAGTAATCCTCTAAATTTATTATTTTGTCTTGTCTGTTACACTTTCATGAACTCACATATAAGGTGTAATGGCACACAGGGAGGAGTATGCCTAGAAATTAATACGTTTGTTACTGTAATTTGCTAAAACCTTATTTTTCTGATAATGAAAATAGGGCGTATGATAACATTCATTGATAGTTTGTGAGGATCAGCTAAAATAATATGTGTGAACACACGAAGCATTGCACAAAAAAAAAAAAAAAAAACTTGCATCTTCAGGTGAAATGGGCCAGCTTCCTGCCCTTCCCTTGTCCTCCTGGAGTTGCTGGACTTTGGGAATATGTATGAAGAGAGCAGTACACTTTCCCTAAAACAATAGTTGCCTGGCTTGGCTTCAGCATAAAATCTCACTCTGTATCTCGTCATGGTATTGAACTAACTAGCAAGGAGGCAAGAGAAAGTGACAATTTCATACGAGATTCAATGTGTTGAGATAAAGTGCCTGTCAAAATCCCATTCCCTAAGGGAAGAGCAAAGCCTGCACATCAGAAAATGAGCAGTATGACACGTGGCACTCCGCCCTGAACTGTAAGGAGATGGGCCAGTTTCTGCCCCCAGGTGTTCATACATGAGGCTCAGGGCCACATGCTTAGGTCAGGCTGGAAATGGCAATCCATCAAGGCTGAACCAGCACCCTGTCGTGCTCGGTTATGATAATTAAATGAATCTGTCTTAATATTTTTATGGATAAAATACAAAGATAATTATTTATCAAAATTTTGCACTACAGCATATTACTCAGTCTAGAAATAGATCTTAACATTTCACATGGTATGAATTAGATTGAAAAGTGATTTGGAAAAATGAAACCTTTTAATCACGGCAGCTAATTATCTCGCATTTTCTTTGCTGCCCTCCTGGATTTCTCTCACTTCGCCCCCGCTCCCTCTTTCCTCCGTCTTTGCCTTGCTCTCTGCCTCCCACCCCACCCCCTCAAATCTGGCTTTCCAGGAGTCTTTTGGGAACACAGAACAGCAATGTGTGACAGTTCTCAACTACTTTAATTCAGACTTTTCCCCTTTCAAGTGTTAGATTAAAGCTAAGGCACCGGCACAAATGCAAGGTAAACTCCGTCTTATCCTACGTGGTTCCTTTGACGGAGGACATGACCAAATTACACCATAAATTGGACAGTGGAAAAAAGTGTGTTTTATTTATTAATTTTTCTTTCAATTACTTTTTTTTTTCCTTTAAAGAGAGAGTAAACTGCTAGAGCCAGGATCTCCCAATTATATCTACCACCGTCCCCATTAATTCATGTTTCATTTATTCCCACTAGGTGCTAAGCCCCTGTGAATACCAACAACAAGACATTGTTTCTGACTTCCAAGATCTTACAGGTAGTCAGGATTTAAATGAAGGAATCTTTGGGGTATTATAAGTATTCCAATAAAAGTGTAGGGTTCTATGTTTGGAATCAGAAAGATAGGTTTTAATCATTAGGTTCAGGATGGGTTCATAAAGGAGGTCAGGCCTGGTTTGAATCTTTAAATAAAAGTAATAGTTTACCAGGGGGATCCAGAAAAAAACATGAAAACTGTAAAGTTTGTAGATATGAAAGAGTTTTGTTCATTAGAAAAAAAATACATTTTTAAAATTTTTAATGTTATGTTAATCACCATACATTATTACATCATTAGTTTTTGATGTAGTGTTCCATGACTCATTGTTTGCATATAACACCCAGTGCTCCATGTAGAACGTGCCCTCTTTAATACCCATCACCAGGCTAATCCATCCTCCCACTAGCCAGAGAAAGACATGTATCATATGACCTCACTGATATGAGGAATCTTTTTTTTTTTTTAAAGATTTTATTTATTTGACAGAGACACAGCGAGAGAGGGAACACAAGCAGGGGTAGTGGGAGAGGGAGAAGCAGGCTTCCCGCCGAACAGAGAGCCCGATGTGGGCTCGATCCCAGGACCCTGGGACCATGACCTGAGCCAAAGGCAGACGCTTAACGACTGAGCCACCCAGGCGCCCTTGATATGAGGAATTCTTAATCTCAGGGAACAAACTGAGGGTTGCTGGAGTGGTGGGGGGTGGGAGGGATGAGGTGGCTGGGTGATAGACAGTGGAGAGGGTAGGTGCTATGGTGAGTGCTGTGAATTGTGCAAGACTGTTGAATCACAGATCTGTACCTCTCAAACAAATAATACAATATATATTTTTAAAAAAAGAAGAAGAAGATAGCGGGAGGGGAAGAATGAAGGGGGGGAATCGGAGGGGAAGACGAACCATGAGAGACCATGGACTCTGAAAAAACTACATTTAAAGCATTCCTGGAAAACATATTTTAGTCTTGAGCTGCCCAAAATAGGACACCTGTTCGATAAAGGATTTTTGCCAAAAGAAGGGATTTAGACTTTATTCTGTGGGCTGTGAGGCACATGAGGGAGGTCTGTTTGCAGGGGTGTGTCACGCTGATTGCATTTTAGGAAGATCACTGATTACGGTTTGAAAGACATGGGGGAAACCGGTGAGAAGGACACTAGCTAGAGACCTGTGGTGATAAGACAAGCAAGAGACGATCAGGGACTAATGTGTGGCTATCATTAGAGAGCCAATGGAGGGAATTCTCATGAATGACATGAAAGTGTAGAATAGACAATATTGGAATGCGAGAAGTAGAGGAGGAAAGGGTTGTGATCAAGTTTCTGGCCGAGATTAGAAACACAGAGAGAAAAAGGACATCAGTGACTTCAGTTTTAAGTTTTAGACATGTTTTTTTATTGATATTCCATTCTTCTTGATCTATTGTCATCCTTTTCCAGACACCAAAGAGATTGAAGCATGGTGGTTTAAATCCCGGCTCTACCTGCTTGAAGCTGGGTTATTTTGAGCAACCTGCTTAGTATCTCTGTGCTTCAAATTATTCATCTATAAAATAAGATCAATTATAGTACTTACAGGTTTATTTATAGTTTATTTTCAAGGTCTGGCATATCGTAAGCACTAAAAGATGTTTATTGTTGCGATTGTATTGATACTATTATCATTATTATCATTATCCTTGGCTAGAGGCAGGAAGAAAATAGAACTGGTACAACTTACCATTCTAATGTCTCAATTGCTATGAGTGTTCACTTTCTAATAATAGCTCCAAGATTAAACTCTATAAACTATGTCTGTACCTCTCCAAAATAAATTCATGTTAATCTATTTTCTCAAACTTCATCCATTTACATAAACTTCTTGCCCCAAATCCTAAAATAAATAAATTTTCATCTACCTCTCCCCTCTGATCATTGTCTTTATGAAATCTATCCTAGAAGGTCAAAATAAAATGATACATATTTTTAAAGATTTTATTTATTTATTTGACAGAGAGATACACAGTGAGAGAGGGAACACAAGCGGGGGGGAGTAGGTGAGGGAGAAGCAGGCTTCCCGCCGAGCAGGGATCCCAATGCGGGGCTTGATCCCAGGACCCTGGGATCATGACCTGAGCCGAAGGCAGACGTTTAATGACTGAGCCACCCAGGCACCCCAAAATAAAATATTTTTCTCAAAAGTCCATTCTGGGCTATTTACTTAAAGATTTGCATGATGTTATGATCAATATTCAATTCTTTGTCTTTTAAGGCACTCATATTTCCATTTTATATTTCTATGTATCATACACTGATGTGCATATATAAATGTACACATATCATCCACCTGTTCTTAGTTCCTTTCTGGCAGATCTCACGCTTCAGAATCTTTTTTTTTTTTTCTTTAATCATTGAATATACTGAGCATAATGCCTTCTTCATAATGGGGATTCAAAAATATGTATTTAAAAATAAATGTGTTAATTAATTCAAGGATTAACCACTCAATTCTAACTAGATTAGGTATATATTATTAGATTTTAAACCAGTTTGAATTAAGTTTTTAGAAGTAAAGGAAGTAAGAGAATCAGGATCCAAATGAGATTGATATGTCTTCCAATCCTGTGTTTTCTCTTTTCTATCTTGTTTCATGTACTGGGAGAAAGGGAGGATTATCTTCAAAATCATATTATGTTTGCTTCTGATTTTAATCATGGAGAACAAAGTATTCTAATCAACACAAATCCTTTAGAAAGCCTTTTTTTGGCCTGTATATAAAAGTAAAGAGAAAAAAATTAGAAATATGAAGTAAAAAAAGAAAACAGATCAGAGTAGGGATAAAAAATAATCAACAACTAGGAAAATTAAAGAAACAAAAAGAATGCTAGAGACCATTTCAAAATAATTTATGTACAAACCAGTAAATGCAATATAATCCCGTATTTATCCTACTTTTACTCATGAATAGTTGCTTAAGTATTATAAACACTATATTCAATGATGCTTGGGGACCCTGTTCTTATTAACCTGGATAACCTTGACTTGTAGAAATATTTTCATGTTTTATGTAATGCCATTAGTAAGCAGAAGTAATTCTAATTCATAAAACTAGGCCAGGAAGCAATTGACCCAATCAGACTGTAGGATTCCCCTATGCCATTTTCTAATTAGAAGTTTTTCAACTTCTTTATTGTTCTGAATTCTAGAGATCTCTTGTATGATAAAAGTCTGCTTATTTTACAAAAGTAGTATTCTGTGAGACCTAGTTCATGTGACAACCTGCAAAATGAAGCTCCTCTAAGTTTAAACTTAAATTCTTTATTTGGTTGCACCAAAATGACTCCTTTTTAATTTTTTTTCCAGATGATGTGCATGGATGAGAACCAGTGGATTTCTACAATGCTGTGTTTTATATATTCCTTTCATCTCCTCTGTTTTTAAGGATTTATAGTAAATTATTTCATTCTGAAAATATATATCTATTGAGATATAAAATACTTAAAATTTCACTCCAGACATTAGTAATATCATCTTATTATTGAAAGCCATATGTCTCAAGGGTATAAAAGCCCATGAATAAGGAGAAGGAGGGTAAAGAGGGAAAGGAGGGGGAGGTGAGGGAGGAGAAGAATCATCCACAAGTTTGGAGAGATCATTGAAATATGTAAGGTGCAAGATGGAAAAGGGAAAGGAATGGGAGGTAAAGACAGGGAATATCATTGAAGGGATTCTAATGGCATTCTTCACATTGGCCTTGGGAAGCCTTAGATGAATTGGAATTAGAGACTGAAATAATATTATAAGTGGCATAATTTCTCTACCTGCTTTTCCACCTAGTGGCCATAACCACTCATGTCTATACTTCAAGATAACAACAACAACAACAACAACAAAATGAAATTCTTTGAGGAAAATTGGAAAATTTCTCCTTTTTCCTCCAGTGGAAAAATTAAAAAACTGAAAGGAGCTCACAGAATTCACTAAAGTGTAAATATTTTATGGGAAATATAGTAATAAGAGAATCCTTCAGCCAGAGAGTACTCTAGAAGCATCTGCACAGAAACTCTAGATATATGGAGGCTAAGCAGATAATTCTAATCAATTTTAAACCAGAGAAACACCAGTCAAACAGAAAAGTATACAAATATTTTCTAACTCCGCTTTCCAAGTGAACTCTTTTTCCAGAATTCTCCATGATGGTTAGTGGCCAAACAATACCTTAAGTAACCAAAACTGAAAATATGATATCTATTCTGGTCTCCTTCCTCACCGCAATTTGATGTCACTAAGTTTTCATATATTTCCCTGCATCAAAACACATTTGAGTATCTACTAATTGACATATGTTATTTTAGGAGCTTATGACATGCCAGTGAATCAAAGCCTTTTAAATATTAAAAAAAAAAAAAATTCCTCTCTTCTACAAACAAATGAATGGTATAGGCCAGTTGGCAAACTATGGTACCGGGGCCAAATCTAGCTCAATACTTTTTTTTATATGGTCAGCAAATAAAAATGCTTTTTACTTTTTAATTATTAAAAAAAAACAATAATATGTAACAAATGAAAATGATATGAAATTTAAATTTTAGTTTCCATAAATAAAGTTTTATTAGAATATAGACATGCTCATGTGTTTACATTTTGAGCAACAGAGGTAGAGTTGAGTAGTTATGGGAGATATCCTATGACCCACAAAGCCTGAACTAGCTCTTTACAGAAAATAAGTTTGCTGATCTCTTGTATAAGCCCTTCATATACAGGTCTGTAATACTGACTACCCTTATCCCAATTTCCCTGCTTTTTAATATTTCCTTCTCTAACCCATCTTCTGCAGACCCAGCAAAATGATCACTTTTTAATATATTCTTCTCAAACCCATCTTCTGCAGACCCTGCAGTATGATCTACCTAAAATGAAAATCTAGCCTTATCACTCTCTTAAAAAAGGCTCCATTGACTCACCAGACTATAGGACAGACTGAGCTTTATAAATTGGCACATGGACTGTTCAGGATCCAGTTGATCTCCACCCATACACATCACACCTTTAGCCGCACATGAGCAGTGAGACATTCCTGTTTAAAGGGGAAAAAAAGGAACCACGACTAATCTGTGAAATTATGCATCTTAGTGTAATAAGTGTGAAGAGCGAGAGAGAGAAGACAACCTATAGAGTAAGGGGCCATAGCTGAGGAAGGACTCCTGCATCATAAGCAAGACCCCAGGCTTCTTTGATCAGAATAGTAAGGTGTAGTAAAGCCAGTGCTAAGTTTCCTGTTGGGGATGGCACTGTCAGCCATGGACATCTAGCAACATCCAACAACAAATAGAATTTTTTGCTGTTCCAGGCATTATGCTAGGTATTAAGAATCAAACAGAAAATTGCATAGGCACAAATAAACAAACAAGAATGGTCATCAACTTAGGAAAAGTCCCCTGATGATTGATATAGGCTCTGGGTCTCACAGAAATGAAAAGGAGGGGCCCCTATTCAAGGTATGGAGTGCCAAGGAAGACTTCCTGGAAGAAGTGACCACTAAGCAAATAAGTAGGAGTTAATCAAATAAGAAATAGTGTCCCAAGCTGAAGAGATTTTGCAAAGGCTAGGTAGCAGAATGAATTCCAGGAAAATATTCTAAAATTTCCGTGACATTTCTCAGAAGTTTATGACTGTCATTTCAGAAGTGAATAATGGATTAATGAGGTAAACGTTCCTCTTTTCATTTCGTTCCAATGAGAAATCGCCCCATGCCAATGCCGCATTTATTTTGTTATTGTCCTATATGTTTGTTATCATTTGCAATATTGTGTTTGCATACTTTTGCTTTTTGTGACATTTCATTTGTTTTACACAATTGTCTGAAACTTGGGGCGGGGGGGAAGAATCATGTTCCAGTGAAGTCATTAAATGTGAAAGATGGCTGCAATATCTCTGTTCGGGAAAGCCAGTCTCTCTGTTTTTTTGTCATTCAGTCATTTTGGTGGATTAAATAAGGGAGATTTCTGGAAAAAGCTGGGCAGAGCCACTGGCACATAGTTATTATTCAAAGCTTGCTGATTGTATATTAATTCAATATTTTTACTTTTTTATAATTATCGTGAGGTTTCCACAATGTGACAAACACTATGAAGTATCAGCTACACCACATATGACCTCGGAAGCTTTGTAGTTTTTTGCGATGTGTTGCATTAGGGGAAGAAATAGCTTATGAAATTACATAATTTTCATTTTAAAGTAATCAATCTGGAATATAACACATCAATTTAAAAGTCTTATTAAAACAGATGAAATACTGTTAAAAATAATATGTTGGAAAAAAGCGTATTGGTGACAATAAGGTTTCAAGGTCAGGGGACACATATTTGAGAATCTGCTTTACCTCTTTACTGCCTTTTTTTCTTTACTTAACTGACTTTTAAAAAAAAAATTGGAGTTTCTATTCTCCATGTTATAAAATCCTTATAAATATTGATATATCACACAAAACAAACAAAGAAGGGTAAAACCTAAAGCCCAAATGTTACACAAATAGAAGACATTTTTACTTTTCATTGGTTCATTACATAGGACTATTTTAATGACATTATCTAGCTCTACCTACTTCAACTAATTACTGTGTCACATGCTAAGACATGCCAGTTCTCAACTACTTTATCTATGGAAATTCTGGTCCAAGGAGAGCATTATGAATAAAACAAGTGCTTTGAAGTCAGAAAATTGTTGAGTTTAAATCCTATCTCCACCATTTACCAGCTATGCAAACTTGGGCCATCATTCTGTGACTCATATCCCTCTTCTATAACATGGAAATACCATCTAAATCATAAGAATGCAGTAAGAATTAATACTTGTAATGCACAGATAGCAGTGATGAGCACACTTCCTGGCACATAACCCATGCTCAAGAATTGCAGTACTGTTTGTAAGCATTCTGCTCCTATACTTCTTCCTCTTCATCATCATAACCATACAATTTCCTCAGTAAATGCCTGAAAAAATTCAGGGAAAAATCAGCAGAGAGAGCTTTAAGCAAATTATAGCTCAAAGGATAGGTTAGAAGGCCACATCATGGAACACTACATCAAAACTAATGATGTAATGTATGGTGATTAACATAATATAATAAAAAAAGAGATTCTGATGAAAATTTATCCTCTGTAGAATAAATTGCAACCTTGAGACACTAATACTAAACTTAAAAAACCCATAAATCTATAAGCAGCAAGCTGGGCTGGAAGATCGAAATCCTTTCTAGGACAGAATAGTGAATTTTGTAGTAGAAGAGACTACTCAGCTTCCATCTCCAGTATCAGAGAAGAAAATAAAATTTGTCCACTGTCCTGAGTTCTAAAGCATAATTCAAAAGGCATTTTAACAAGTAATTAAACTATATTATGTGTCAAACAGTCTTCTGTTATATGGCTTGAGGAACTTCCAGGATATTCTTCCTTAGAATATTCTCCCTTAAAAGCATAATTGCTAAGTTCCAAATAATTGATTTATACACAAATGTTAAATCTCAATTATTTGCTAATTGGAGACAAGATGATTTGATATTAACACACCAGAATAAATAGGCATTTTGAAAACCTAGGTTTCTAAAATTGATGTCTGTTTAAAGTGTTTACTTAGCTCCTAATCCCCAAACTTGTTTTAGCTCAAGTTCACCAGCAGGCAAACGCTAACTGCTATGAAGGTATGATATTATGGCATTTATGCAAGTGCTTTATATTTAGGGTCATCAGATAACATAAAGGACTCTCAGAACATCCCATGCATAATTCGCTAAGTCTTGGAACTTGTTTTTACTGCAGGATATATTATGTATATATACATATATGCATATATCTGTGTGTTTATGTATATTACATATATGTATCCTTTTTATATTTATATAAACTCATGTATAGGTGCTGTAAAGGATACATGAACACACACACACACGGATATTCTTTATTGCCTTGTCCAGTGTTCTGCACCAACTGGGAGGAGGAGGAAGAGACCAAGGTGAAGAAAGGAAGGAAGAAGAGAAAGAAGGAAGAAAAAGAACACCTAAAACCATACCACCAGCAGAAGCTGCATTTGAAAAATTTTATCAGCTTACTTCTTTTACTAGTTTCATTCTGTTTGTCAAGAAGGGATAAAGAGATAGTGTAAATGACTTAGCATAAGTGACTGGCTTATATTATGAGACATATAGCTTTGACATCCGGAAGGCTGAGTATAATATTAATATGCATAAGTACATTAAAGTTTTCAGTTTGGAGATTTAGTAATCAACTAAAATTTATTGAGTAGCTACTACATATTTTATTTTAAACTTTGATCAGCACAATATTCAGCATTAAATTAAGGAGAATTTTAAATAAAATCTTGATGATGGATTAACTGATTTTAATACATTGTATCCAGAAACATGCACATTAATAAATATCTCAAGTTTTATTATCAGGAATTACTCTATGCAAAAATGGAGTTTGTTCACTAAGTTATTATTTAAAAAGCCATTTATGGATAAGAAACAAGTAGTCAATTAGTCAAACAGCAGATATTTTTGAGAGTTTACAAGGTGCAAGTACAAGAGAGCACTAAAATCATTGACTGGGTAATAAAGCTTTGAAATGCGTTTATATCTGTTTGTTGTTTTTGTTTTCCATATTTCTTAACTTTCTGATAACAAAATTAAACTACTTTGGATTGCCTAGAAAAGTAAATCTAGACATGCCTTTCTTTGAGTGATTAGGCGACAGTCAATAGGAAAGCCTGCCTTGGAGAGCCAAGCACAGCTTTCTCGAAGAGAGTATTCAGTGAGGGAGCTAAAATAGTAAGAACTTGTCAAAGGTGAGTGAAGAGAAGATGCTGTCATGGCATATGCATGTGTGGAGAGAGAAAGAGCACGTGTTCATCCACTTAACAGCTTTGTATGGAGTCCCACTTATATTCCAGATAAGCTGAAGACACTCTGGTGTCCTTCATGTTCAGAAAAGCCAAAGTCATTCCTTATTTCTGAGACACAACACGTATGTATATACAGGTGATGTATGTAGGGAGATGAAGAGGTTGAAAATAAACAAAGTAATAGAGACAGACAGGGGCCAAATTATGAAGCCTCAGTCTACCATGAGAAGGCAGATAATTGTACCCTGTAGCTTTAAGAGCCACGGAAGAATCTGGAGCAATAAGCAAGGTGAGCACATTTAAATTTTAGATGAACCACATGGCAGCAGGGTGACAGAGCAACTGAAGGAGCAATACTGGAAGCAGAGATTCTAACACAAGAGTTATTCTTACAGCTAATACTTTGCCAGAAGTCTCGCTGCCTACAGTTCTTCCTTTGTCTCCACTGAGGCATGGTCTTTATTGTTCACACCACAACTGTGAATGAATATAGAAGCTGTTAAGAGAGAAGTTAAGGTCACAGTCTCAGGAGCCTCGGGTTTTATGCCTCAACAACATCACTATTTATCTATCAGCTACTTATCTAAACTGGCTCTATCTCTCTTTTTAGTTTTACATACAGGGTTGGAAAATGAGAAAACAAAATATGTCTTGTTTTCCCACATGTACGTTTCCTACCATCTCTTGTACATACGTCAAGTCCTAGTGACAGAGAATCTAATACACCCGTTCATACTAAAGCGGCAGCATTGTCAGCCCTCCCCCACATATGCACACACATGGCTTTGCAGCTAAAGCCTGAAGCAAAGGGACACTGGTTTATGAAAGGGTTTTATTACACTTGGGGGAATTTTAGGCCTTGCAGCACCACGGTCTAGCTGAGGCTTCAAAGTATAGTTTACTTGGTACTTCATAAATCAAAAAACACTGGTAATACTTCTCCAGTGTATTCCCTAGGTGTGCAGATTTAGTCAGAAGAAAGCTCTTCATGCAGGTGTGAGAGAGTTACCAGGAAGCCCTTTTCTCCCCCTTGTCAAGAAAGAGAACGAAATCTCAAGAGTGATCATCTAATTATTAAATATTTGATCTTAGAAAAGCAAGTTAATAGTGTTATTTTATTATAAAAACATTAATTTTTTAATAATAGAGAACACACAGAAAGCAATGTTAGTGTTAAGAAAGCACAGTAATTATAGAAAAAAATCACAAAGCATCTCTTAATTTCAGGAAAATATATTCCTTCATTTCTCTTAGAATGTCACACTGCAAAGCTTTAAAAACCTTTGTTAACAACTTTATGAATATTAAAGAATAACATGAAAACTTTTTTAAAGAAATGATTTATTATTTAATGCTTATATTATTTTTATTATGCATTGTTGCCAAGCAAGCAACTTCCTAGTGGTCAAATAAGAATGTGAATGTTTTCATATTTTAGTGCTACAACATTCGTTCATCTTTTATTAATACAACTCATAAATACTCTCACCCTCAAAAATAGCCTGAAACAATCTTATCTGGGCAGACTCAGACTTCATTTCTTCCCCAAGGGTTTCCACTTTCTGGACTGTAATTAGTTGTCATCTATTCTGACGGAGAAGATTCTACCAACCTTCTCCCATGTCTCAATAATGTTCTTGACAGATTTTATATCCCGAGGCAACCTAAACAGTTTACTAAGTGAGACCCACTAGTGGAGAAGGAAAAGGTAGAATAGGAAAAAAAAAAATTCTCATTATTTTTAGCTAAAAGTTAATTAGGTATTTTTGTAGGATTGTTTTCTTGAGAGCATTCATATTTGGCCAAATGTGTAACGTAGCTTATGTCACCCTGTAAAATAATTTTAGCCACTTGTTTTAACACTATGATTGTACATTTGGATAGAAAAGAAAGAATTTTCTTGCTAATTAAGGACACTCCATTAAAATTTTATGCTGTTAAATGATTCTTTCACATTTGACACTCATATGTTCTGTAAAATGTCTAAACTATTATTTATTTCCTAAAATAATTCATTGAGATAATAAAAGCCCCACCCCTGATAAAAAAAGAATACTCCACGCTACAGTTAACATGAAGAAGTTTGTCTTTCTATGACTTTTTCAAGAGGTATATGAGCCTTTCTTCTTCAGTGCAAGTATTGACAAATGCATGCAGAAGAAAGGCTGGAAATAATCATAGCATAGCCAGACTAGGGCTTCATTACCAGAGTGATAACATGGGTAGAGAGCATCTTGTCTTTGAAGGCAGGTCTTGATTATATCATGGATAGCTGTGTTTCAACATTCTTAATTGTACAAGGCATGCATATGAGAATTAAAAATAAGAAATTGAACCCCCACTCCTGTGTTATACGCACTCTGCTCCTATTCTTGAGATAAAGCAGTAAATGACACAAGTTCCAGCTTTCAAGACTCAAGGTTTTGAATCTGGAGTCCATAAGTAGATAAGTAAAGGGGACTTTATAGCAGAGTATTGTGAGTACTATGATAAAGATTCCAACACACAGAAGAGGAGCATCCCATACAATTTGGAGGTAAGATGGGGGTGGGTATTTAGCAGTCTTCACAGAAGAAGTGACATCTAAACTGAGTTCTGAAATGTAAATAATAGCTCTTTAAGGTAGAATTTAGGGGGCAGATACAGACAAGTCTTGAATAAGTCATTCCGATCATAAGATTATCTTTCCTAGATATTTTCATTTTTCTTAGAAGTTCTCCTCTCTATAATTCTAACATATACTGCGCTTTCCACCTTTTCTGCACTCCTCAAAAGCATGTTCTGAAGGAGATCACAAGAGAAATGGCTAGCTTTGAGTGGGAAATCATACTAGTGAAGAGTGTGCACTGAGGTTGCTTCTGTTAGATTCCTGGTTCAAAAGCATCCTTTATGTATAACTTTGAGCAAATTTCTTAATCTCTCTATGCTTCCCCATATAAAATACTGTCAAATCACCAGATTGTCGTGAGTGGTAAATGAATTTAAAAATGTACTACATGCAAAAATATTCAGTGTTAACTGTGATGATGATGATGAGGATGATGTTTTATCACCCTAAAAATCCAAGGTAAATATTTAATTGTTGTCTCCATGATAATATTTTAGACCAGGTTCTAACAATTTAGATTAAATCAAGCTAAATTTCCTTTTAGAATGAGACAAGGTGAAATACACTTTCCTCAAAGTAGTGCTCGTATTTCCTCAAAGTCTTACTTTAAGATAAATATAGCAAACCAGATACCTCCAGTTTTCTTTAACTAGTTGGAAGTAAAACATATTTAGGATTTCCATCTCTAGCTATAACCCATATCAGACTTCGGCACCCTTTGTAAACAAATATGAAAAGAGACAGAATATCTGAGACCATTATTTGCAAGCAAAAGGCAACAAAGAGTGCAAGGCTATTTTATTTGATGAAAGAAAGAAAGAAAGAAAGAAAGAAAGAAAGAAAGAAAGAAAGAAAGAAAGAAAGAAAGAAAGAAAGA
>NC_058404.1:180859279-180868055 GCF_002201575.2 Neomonachus schauinslandi
AGAAAGAAAGAAAGAAAGAAAGAAAGAAAGAAAGAAAGAAAGAAAGAGAAAGAAAAGGAAACACTCCTATAAATGAACTCTGCATTACCCTGACTTCCTGCCGAGGAGATTTTTTTTAGACCACAGCACAAAGAGAAGGAACCCAAGCAGAAAGCTGCATTCTCAATGAATGAAGCAGGTAAAAATCAGAGTCCAGAGCTTCTGAGGTGGAATAATCTTGTAAGCCTAGATGGTAGAAAGGAAAGCTGTACAGAGAAGAAAGTCTCATGCCAGCATATTATTCTCTCTGTTCCTTGTGGAACACAAGGTTCTGAGTGCTCAGGGCAAGATTCTAAGGCCTGGCAGAGAGAGCTGCTGAGGACTAATAACTGAATGCAGACACAAGAGGCTGCTCAGTTTAGGCAAACTTTGCAGTATGGTCTAGTTAGAGTGGAGACCTGGGGATCCCAGGTATGCTGTGGACACTCCAGAAAAGCCATGCCTCCAAAGTGAGATGACAGATTAAGACTAAGGAAAGAAATTGAAACAGAGCTACTCAAACAAAGCCTAAGATAAAAGGCTCATAATGATCAATCATCAAGGCTCATAATGACCAATCAATCATTTAACTGTATGGCTAAACAAAACACAATGCTTTAAAGGAAGAAACATAATCTGGATATCTTACAATATAGCAAACAGTCTGAATTACTAAACAAGAAAACACAGAAACATGTATTCTTCCACCAAAGGCATTAAAGAGCTAGCTATTAGAAACAGACCTCAGGGGCACCTGGGTGGCTCAGTCTTTTAAGTGTCTGCCTTCAGCTCAGGTCATGATCCCAGGGTCCTGGGATCGAGCCCCACATTGGGCTCCCTGCTTGGCGGGAAGCCTGGTTCTCCCTCTCCCACTCCCCCTGCTTGTGTTCTCTCTCTTGCTGTGTCTCTCTCTGTCAAATAAATAAATAAAATCTTAAAAAAAAAAAAAGAGAAACAGACCTCAACAACAGATGACACTGATGATGGAATTCACAGAAAAGGACTTTAAAACAGATACTGTAAATATATACAGAATTTGCAGGAAAAGAAGCACAACTGAGAGAACAAGTGGAGAAATTTGGCAAAAAAAAAAAAAAAAGAGGGAAATTATAACAGAGAAGTCTAAAGAATTCTCAGAAATTCACATATGAAATATTTGAAATGAAAAGTCATAGGATGGATTTAAAAAGCCGAAGGATCAGTAGATTTGAATTCAGGTTAATAGACATTATCCAAAATGACCCAAACAAATAAAATGTTGGAAAACAAAACAAAACAGAAACTTAATTACTTGAAGGATCAAATGTGGAATACATGCAGCTGGATTCCCCAAACGAATAGATAGAGAAGGAAATTTTTGAAGAAATACTGGCCTCCAAATTTCCCAAGGTTAGTGAAAAAATAAGTAACCACATATCCCAGATATTCAGTTTGTATTTATCCAAAGGAAAATAAATACAGAGAACCACACGTAGGCATATCATAGTCAAACTTCTAAAAACCTAAAATAAATAGAATAGGCAAAGGATGGAAAAGAAAAAAAAAAAAACTAGATACAAGATATCAATATTAAACATCCCAGTAGACTTGTCAGAAATGGTGAATGCATGATGAAAATTGCTGAACATCTTTAATGTGCTTTAAAAAATTATTGTCAACCTATAATTCTATATCTCAAGAAATTAATCTACATAGAGAGAGCTGAGGTTGACACAAAAAAATACAGATAAACAGAGCTGAGAGAATTACTGAAGTATTACTATAAGAAATGATTAAGGAAGTTCTTCACGCTGAAGGGATGTTACCAGATAGACACTCAGACACTCAGATATACTGAATAAATGGGAAGAATTGGAAATGGAAAATGTAATAATAAATATAGAGATTATTTTCTCAAGATCTTTAAATGACAACTGACTAAAGCAAAGACAATAATTATATGTAATTATTATAACATGTATAAATAAAATATATGACAACAAAGGCACAAAGGTTTGGAGGAGTGAATGGAATTATATCATTTTGTTTTGTTTTAAAATTCATGTGAAGTAGAACATATGAAATCTAACTAGAATAAAAGAAGTTAACAATACATTGTAATTCTTAAAACAAATGTGGAAAAAATTATACCATCTAATAACAATATATACTATAGGAACCAAGAAAATATAGCTCCACATACATAAGGATAAGCAAAATATATTAATTTAACTAAATAGAGTCCAGAAATAGATTACACATATATGATCAATACATTTTCAACCAAGTTGTCAATGTAATGAAATGGGAAAAGGAGAGTCAGAATAATCATACTAAAAACAAACAAACAAAAACCAAAAAACCTTGATCTATACCACATCATACCAAAAAAGCAATGTGCAATAGATCATAAACCAAAATGTAAAAGTCAAAATTTTAAAGGTCCTGTATGAAAATAAAGGAAAAACTTTGGACTAGACAAAGACTTTTTCGATTGGACAAAAAAAGCTCTAATCATAGGAAACTGACCCTAGAGTCCATAAAACTGCCAGGACATTTTGTTCAGAGTTCCCTCATCATTGATTCACCTGCTGTTTCGTCGGAAAAATGGAACAGGTTTGAGTCTCTTGCTTATGCTATCATGATTAGTGATTAAAGGCTTGAGTCTTACTTTCATTTTTGTCTTGTTGCTTTAATGGCTACTTTGATACCTGACAGTTCAGCTCTTTTTCCAGAGCAGCTGACCTCCTGACATACAGAGGGACCAAAATCAAACGGCAATAACAAGTAGACACCTAGATGATTGATTGAGACTCTTCTTTTTTTTTTTTAAAAGATTTTATTTATTTATTTGACACAGAGAGAGACAGCGAGAGAGGGAACACAAGCAGGGGGAGTGGGAGAGGGAGAAGCAGGCTTCCCTCCGAGCCGGGAGCCCGATGCGGGGCTCGATCCCAGGACCCTGGGATCATGACCTGAGCCGAAGGCAGACGCTTAACGACTGAGCCACCCAGGCGCCCCGATTGAGACTCTTCTTAAATTAAAGCTTAACAATATGAAAACAGAATTGACAGGTGATCACACTTATCTTCAAAATAAACTGTGGTAAATATCGATGTGATATTTGGGTGTTTTTTTGTGGTTGTTTTTTGTTTTGTTTTTGTTTTTTGGTAGGGGAAGGGAGTGATCATTGTTTGATAAGTGGTAAAGGTCTTTATTTTGTTGTAAAGCTTCTTTCTGATATATAAACTGAATATAAAAGAGTAAAGATATCAGTAATTTATAGCCTGAAGAAACATCACATGGTGGGCACACCACATAATTACCAGTCAGGTTAATAGGTGGAGGAATAGCTGCACCCATGAACATGTAACCCTTTGCCTTCTCCCAAATACCATTTCTCATTCTTGCCAAAGTTAAATATTGTGAAGACATCTAACATTATAGATTAGATTTGTCCATTTTTTTAACTTTATATAAATGAAATCATTTTTTTATTCTTTGCCTCTTTTGTTTAACATGAAGTTTATGCTCTTTGCTTTCACTCTTCTCTGTCATTTATTCAATTTTTGCTTCTACATATATCATTCCAGATATACATTTTTTCATATTTATGCTATGGTTCTTTTTTTTTTTTTTTTTGCTTTTTTTATTATTATGTTATGTTAATCACCATACATTACATCATTAGTTTTTGATGTAGTGTTCCATGATTCATTGTTTGTGTATAACACCCAGTGCTCCATTCAATACGTGCCCTCTTTAATACCCATCGCCAGGCTAACCCATCCCCCCACCCCCCACCCCTCTAGAACCCTCAGTTTGTTTCTCAGAGTCCATAATCTCACATGGTTCGTCTCCCCCTCCAACCTCCCCCCCTTCATTCTTCCTCTCCTGCTATCTTCTTCCTTTTCTTTTTTTTTTTTTTAACATATAATGTATTATTTGTTTCAGAGGTACAGGTCTGTGATTCAACAGTCTGCTATGGTTCTTAAAAACGAAATAATGAAAACTAAAACTTCATGAATTAGTTTACCATAAGAGTAAATATCACTGAAGAAAGAATTTGTGAATAGAAAGAGAGACAGATATGCAGTGATTCCTTCATGAATTAGTTTAACAGAAGAGTAAATATCACTGAAGAAAGAATTTGTGAATAGAAAGAGAGACAGATATGCAGTGATTCCTGTTTATCCTCGTCAGTTCTCTCCAGAATATTTTGCCATTCCTTAACTTATTAATCAGGTCAATTTAAAGTCTGTATCTGTTATTTAATTATCTGGATTTCTTGTGAGCCTGTATGTATTTTCTGTTTTTGTCTCTTGATTAATGGACAAGGTTTGTCTTTTGATATACTTGATTATTATGAATTGAGTGCCAAACATTACAAATAAAAAATTATAGTTATGCTTCAAAGTTCTGGATGAATTTATATTCTTCCAGAGAGGATTTATTTTTGCTTCTGACAGTCAGCTAGGCTAGTGAACCAGCAATTCTATATAATCTTGATCTAATTAGGGGATGACTGGATTCAAGGATGAGTTTAAGTCCTAAGAACAAGCTAAATTTCATTTCACACTTATCCTGGTGTATAGTCATTATGAATCCCGATGGAATGCCTGGACTGTTTCTGGGCTCCCTCCCATTGGGATTCACTGAACTCCAGTGAACTTTGTATCACTCTTACCTTTGGCTTTATTTGTTTACCAATAGGTCTCAGTTTTTCAGTCTCTCACATACTATTTTAAAAGTCAGCAACTGGGGGCGCCTGGGTGGCTCAGTTGGTTAAGCGACTGCCTTCGGCTCAGGTCATGATCCTGGAGTCCCGGGATCAAGTCCCGCATCGGGCTCCCTGCTCGGCAGGGAGTCTGCTTCTCCCTCTGCCCTCTTCCCTCTCGTGCTCTCTGTCTCTCATTCTCTCTCTCTCAAATAAATAAAATCTTTAAAAAAAAAAAAAAGTCAGCAACTGCCTCAAGGAGAAAACATAAGCATAAAGACAACAAAGCCAAGTGGAAGTTCTAGAATATAATATAATATCTGAAATGAAAAATTCACTGGAGAGACTAAGCTATAGACTAGACATGGCAGAAGAAAAGATCCAACAAAAAAAATCCTTCTGTACCTCTGAAACAAATAATACAATATATGTTAAAAAAAAAAAAAAAAGAAGAAGATAGCAGGAGGGGAAGAATGAAGGGGGAGAAGTCGGAGGGAGAGACAAACCATGAAAGATTATGGACTCTGAAAAACAAACTGAGGGTTCTAGAGGGGAGGGGGCTGGGAGGATGGGTTAGCCGGGTGATGGGTATTAAAGAGGGCACGTTCTGCATGGAGCACTGGGTGTTATACACAAACAATGAATCATGGAACACTACATCAAAAACTAATGATGTAATGTATGGTGATTAACCTAACAATAAAAAAATTTTTTAAAAGTTATTAAAAAACTGGGTTTCTGTGCCTGTAATCCTATTCCCTTCTGTTTTCACTGTGTCCAATGATACCTAGATGCTAGAGGTTGTTTGACTTGGATCCCCTCGATGAGGATGACATGGATCAGAATGTCTACTAAATTACCATAAACATGTAGTTCTAGAGAAATATAAACCTTTGATTTTCAAGTTCTTGAGATTTGGAGGTATTTTTTGCCTTATTTTGCTTTATTTTTGTTTTTGTTTTTTGCTATAGCCTATTCTGTAATATCCTGACTAATAAAGATGCTTTAATATTAGAAAATTGATTAATATAATTAATTCATATCATATCAGATTGAAAGTGAAAATAGAGTGGTTACATCAGGATATGAGAAAATGTATTTTAGCTTTCATCTCACATTCATATCAAAAAAACTTAGCAAAGGAGAAATAGGAAGAAGTTTAATGTCTTGAAAAGTCCTAATAAAAATTCTTAATATTTTAAATAAAATTTTTATTTTAGAAAAGTTTTAGATTTTTAGAAAATCTAGATTTTGGAAAAATTATGAGGGTAATACAGAGAGTAACACACAGTTTCCCTGATTAAGTACAAACATATACACAATTACTGAGCCAGTATTGATATGTTGCCATGATGGTTAATTTTATGTGTCAACTTGACTGAGCTCCGAGATACCCAGATAGCCAGTAAACCTTATTTCTGGGTCTGAGGATGTCTCTGGAAGAGATTAGCATTTGATCAGACTGAATAAAGAAAATCATCCTCACAGGTGCCAGTAGGCATCATGCAATCCCTTGAGGGACTGAATAAAACAAAAGTGTTGAGGAAGGGCAAATTCATTCTCTGCTTGAGCTAAGACAGGCAACCCCTGCCCTCAGAAGTCCATACACCAGCTTCTTCAGCTTTAGGACTCAGACCAGTATTTACATCACCACCTCCATCTTCCCCCCAGTTTTTCAGGCATTTAGTCTTAACTGAATTATACCCCTGGCTTTCCAGTTTCTCTAGCTGGCAGAGGGCAGATTATGGGACTTCTCAGCCTCCATAACCATGTGACCGATTCCATTAATAACTATTTATATCCTTTTGGCTCTGTTTCTCTGGAGAACCTTACTAGAATCATTATTAACTAAAGCCCATTCTTAATTCAAATTTTCTTAATCGCTACCTATGACTTTTTCTATTTTATTTATTTTTTTTTAAAGATTTTATTTATTTTGAGAGAGAGAGAATGAGAGAGAACACATGAGAGGGGATAGGGTCAGAGAGCAAAGCAGACTCCCTGCTGAGCAGGGAGCCCGATGCGGGACTCGATCCAGGGACTCCAGGATCATGACCTGAGCCGAAGGCAGTCGCTTAACCAACTGAGCCACCCAGGCGCCCCTATGACTTTTTCTATTTTAGATCCCATTCAGAATAGTGCACTACATCTAGTCAGCGTGTCTTGTTAAGATCCTTGTGACTGTGACATTTTCTCTCTCTCTCTTTTTTTATTTTTTTTTTTGTTTTTGATTCTGATAAACTTGACTGTTTGGAAGAGTATTGGACAAATATTTTGTAGAAGACCCCTTCATTGGAATCTGGCTCATGTCATTCTCATAAAATTAGGTTTTATGTTTTTGTGATGAAGACCACTGACATAAAGTCCTATTTGCATCACTGCATCTTAAGATTACATGGTACCAACTTGACTTATCATTGGTGATGTTAACCTTGATCACCTGGCTGAGAAAGTGTTTGTCAATTTTCCCCATTGTAAAGTTGGTTTACTTAATCCCATACTCTACTTTGGGGAAGGAAGTCTCTAGAATAGCCCACATTTAAGGAGTGGGGCATTATGTTCCTCCTACTTAAGGGCAGAATATGTGTAAAAAATTATTTGTAATTCTTCTGTGTGAGAGATTTGTCTATTCTCTCCCATTTATTTACTCAATCATTTATTTATATTATATGTATTCATGGATACTTATTTTATACTTTGGGTCATGATCCAACGTTTCATTATTTTGCTGTTCAGAATACTTCATCTTTGGCCTTTGGGAGCTTTTGAAGTTGACTCCTGTGTTCTTTTGACCTACCCCCATTTTAGTGGGGGTTTTTGGATTTAGCACTTCCTTCCTTTCTGGAAATAAAAGGCAGTTAATGCCCTTCTTGTACATTTTAATGCCCTAGTCCTAGAATTAGTCACTACGTCAAAGGGCCTTGATTCCATCTATTGGAGAATGATATGAGAAACAAAAATCTAGGTACTAGATTTGCTTATTCCCACTGCAGCATAATTGATTCTAGGCCATATTAAGTAAAAAGTTAGAAATATACATCTTCAACAAATATTTTAATGATGAAGTCTTATACACATTCTCATTAAAGTCATAAATCATGCATGAGTTTCATTTCAATATTGTAAAAATGATCTTAGCCAGTACAGCAAGACTAGACAAAAAATTAAATATCTAATAAAGTTGAAAAAATACATACACTTAAGTTAGTTTTTTCCTTAAAAAACAATCTTACTCTGTGTGCAGAAGGATATGCATAAGAGTTTAATAAAAACATTGCTAGAAGCACAACATATTGAAACAATGTAAATATTCATTTTAAAAATACTAAATGCATTGTGGAATATCATGTCTCCTTTTATCTACTGCTAGTTCAAAGGAATTAACTAGAGCCATATATATTCAACTCATATACATATATCTGAAAGACGTTATTCAGTAAAAACAGAAAATGGTTAGATTATAAGAGTATCTCATTTATATAGTTTGAATACATATAAAACAATAGTGTATATTAATTAATTATTAAATTTGGAAAGAATGAATAATATTTATGATGGAAAGGAAAGAGGTTTGTTTTAAGGTCATTATTGACCCCTACATGGTTTGATTCATGATCATATTTCAGTCATGATCCTACTTGACATATCGTCATTTACCAAGGCTAACATTTTCTTTATCTGGGAAGGGTTTTCTTCATTTGGCTTCTGGACGTCACATTATCTGACTTTTTTTCCTTTGACACTGGGTATACTTTGTCTCACTTTATTTATTTATTTATTTATTTATTTATTTATTTATTTATTTATTGGTCTCACTTTTTTAAATCCCAATTTTCACCAATATCTTAAATTTGGAGTGCCCTAAGGATCATTGTCTTGAATCTTTTATCTTCCTTTTCTTGACAGTCATTTCTTCTGGTTCACAGTTTCAATTATCATCTATGTAATGAGACTTCCACATTTATACCTCTGGTCCAAACTTCTTTACTAGAATCCATAAAACACTACAGAACATTATATATATATATATATATATATATATATATATATATATATATATAT
>NC_058404.1:180868065-180943920 GCF_002201575.2 Neomonachus schauinslandi
ATATATATATATATATATATATATATATATATATATATATATATATAATGGGCCAGAAGCTTGCATTATAATGGCAGGAAAAATTCCTTCTTAGCAGATTTTTGGAACTTTATTTATAATTATTTATTTAAGACAGATAATATAATAAAGAATAAAGGAGCCCACTGTGGTATTAATTACAGTCCTGACTGAAAGTACTGGTTTTCCCTAGAGAAAAATTCTCTCAATTGCAAAATAATAAAAGGATACAAGACATAATTATATACACATTCTGAAGTAAAAAAGGGATAAAGGAAGTAATTTTTTTAGGTAATATTCTTTATTTTTTAAAATATACACTAGCAAACTGATAAGACCTTCAAAATGTTAGAAAAGAAAATAACTAAGCCCTGAGCTCTATTTGATGAGTGACATGGCTGGCCTCTAAAAGTCATCTTTATTATGAGAAAAGCCACTGGAAATATCTCAGCAAAGAAGTCTCGGGGGATTTTTCCACCAGAGATAGCTGAAACAACCTAGTTGAGCTGGGGATTGGGCATGACTAGTTCAAAGTCAGTGAACTGTGGGTGGCATGCCAAGAATACAGACTTTTTTTGAGAGAAGGTTATAAAAGTTATTCCAAAGAGAGATGTACCTGTCATTGATTCCTTATACTCAAGTACAACGGAAATGAAAGAGTACAGTTTCTCTCTGGAAGATTAAAAACAGGAGTTTTCAAGCTGGCCCTTTTACCATTTCTATAATCCTTTGTGAGCAACTATAATTGTTATTGTATTTCTTTTGTTGAAGGGTATTCAGTGGGAAAAAAATTTAATTAAGAGCATCGATGGTTTTGTTTTCCCCTCTTATCCTGGATAAGTTCTTAAAAACAAAAGACAGATCTGGAAGTCACTTTACTTAAACTTTAAACTAAATAAACAAATCTGTTCATCTCTTTTGTCCAAATCTAATAGTGACACAGTATCACACAATTTGTTGGGAGTAAATGAATCCCAAGTAGCTCATCAAATTATAAGGGCTTATATAAAATTAAGCAATATCATCAATTTCAATTGCAATTCATTAACCACTCTATTATTTACAAAGGCCATCATATACTTCTCCACAAAGATATCCTTTTTAAATCACAATCAAGAACAAAATATCATGGTTTACTGTATCCATTGAAACAGTTATGACACTTTTATACATCTTTCATGGTTGATTTTAAGAAAAATTACTGGTTCTTAGAGATGTTTAAAAATAAAACTGACATGCTCTGATTCTGTGTGTTTTGATTTTAAGTCTTGCTTATGGATGGGTACATATTCTGATGGTTGTTCTATCCTTGTTATCTAATAAATCATGCAAATAACAAAATATACAACTCTGAGCCACTTCTTTCAATGTAGATTCTGATTATCAAATGGTCTACTTAGAGTGAAGTTTTATGATAAATGTTGAAAGTGGAAATATATACAAATAAAATTAGGCTTTTTCATTTGTCACAGTCATACCTAAAAACTCATTAGATTTCCATCAAATTTTGAAGCTGTATTTTAGATACTGTAAATTGACATGCAGTTTGTGTAGTGTACACAAAATTTGGGGGCAGGTATCCAAGAGGAACCTCAAAGAGTAACAGTGACCACCAAAAAAATAGGAACTTTGCGACAATAAGAGGCCTCTGTCGCTGCAAATAAGAGAGACCTCCCATTCATGATAGGCACTATGGAGAGGGGTTTCAAGCAGAACCCTATGATTTAAGAGTCGTAAAATTCATTTTCCAAAGAACAAGTTCTGTTTTGTGACTGATCTACTTCTCACATGGTCAAGTCTGTATAGGAAGCCATTGTATGCTAGGCTCAGAGGTTTATATGATTGTGTTTATGTTTCACAAGCAAAATGAAGAGTTTTGTTCTAAATGAGACTCTAAAATGAGGTTAGAAAATATAAAGAAGGGGTGCTTGGGTGGCTCAGTCAGTTAAGCATCTGCCTTCGGCTCAGGTAATGATTCCAGGGTCCTGGGATCAAGTCCTGAGTCAGGATCCCTGCTCATGGGGAAGCCTGCTTCTCCCTCTCCCTCTGCTGCTCCTCCTGCTTGTGCTCTCTCGCTCTGTCAAATAAATAAATAAAATCTTAAAGAGAAAAGAAAACATAAAGAAGGCATAGCTGTGGTGTATATCTTAACTATAAAACAATGTTTTAAAAACTTTTAGAGAAGAGGTAATCTCTAAAGTTCTTATCTTTCCAGTATATTTTCAGGATCCCACATTTTAGTTAAAACTTAATTTGATTTCCCTTAGTACATTACCTCTACAGAACAATCTTATGATTCTGAGATACACACATATACAGAGAGACACACATTATATATCGATCTTAAGTATTCGTAGATTAAAGTCCAGTTAATGTACAATCTCTTTAAATCTTCTGAGTTCAGTAAAGTGTAATTGCATCTTTGCATGTACCCTTGCTTTAAGTTGTACAGTGCTGATAAATTATTTATTAATTAATAAGTAATTCACATCAATACAAATTTCATATTTTCCATATTGTTTTCTTTAAATGATCCTGCTTATTTCTCCTTCCCTTCATATTTCAAAAGGCCATCTTTCACAATATGATGATAAGAGAATGTAAAAAAATAAAAGTTCTTTTCAGGTTCTAAGAATAAAAATCAATATTTTGGTGTAATTCTCCAAACTGTCACTTAAGTCAAACAAGGAGACAGTGTTGGAGCAAATGTATCTTCCAGCTCAAAAACAAAAGAAAACCAAATACATGTTCAATAAATTGGAACAGATTCTGACAAAATCAGGATATTTCCTTCTTGATCTATAGTTTTCTAAGTCTACCAAAATGAAACACTACAAACTGGGTGGCTTAAACAACAGAAATTAATTTCTTCACAGTTCTGGAGGCTAGAAGTCTCTGATCTAAGTGTTGGCAAGTTTGGTTTCTTCTGAAGCCTCTGCTCATCATGTAGATGGTGTCTTCACCTGGTCTTCCTTCTGTACCTATCTGTATCCAAATATCAACTTCTTATAAAGACAAGAGTCATATCTTACTAGAGCCTACCCTAATGACCTCGTTTTTACTTAATTATCTCTTTAAAATTCTATCTCCAAATATAGTCACAGTCTGAGGCATTGGTAGCTAAGGTCTTCAGCCTATGAATTTAAGGTACACACATTTCAATCCATAATATCTGGTCAAGTCATTTTGCTTTGAGTTGTATCCTGATTTTCAACTACATTTTGAGAGTTCGGTCTGAATGAAATGAAAATCTCCAATCAGATAAACACATAACCACCATGCAAAAGTAGAACTTTAGTAGGGATAAGTAAAGTAACTAGTCATGGAAAAATAAATGCCACAAGTCTATTTTATGCCACAGAATGGAGAAGTACACTTGGCACTGGATGTTGAGAGTGACCAAGAGGGCTAGATCATAACATTGAATAGAGAGGAGTTTATCAATTTAAGAACATTCTTCCAAAATACTAGATCGAAAGCCCTGGCAAGGGTTCCAAGGATGGTACCACTTCCTTAATACAATGGCTACTGAAAGCTTTGAAAAGGCAATGAGTATACTGAGCAAAATTGAAATGCCTAAATTCCCGTGGAAGAAGGTGGAAAGGGATTTAAAGGCTTGGTAATATGGCCATGGTAGAAAAGATCAATTGTCCACATCCAGAACATCCATCAGATGATTATGTTTCATGAGAAGGCCACAGCATACCATTTGCCAAGTCCATGAGAAATTTAAATTTAAAATGAGAATTTTATTGAGGATATCATAAAAAGATTCAGTTGTAGTTCTATAGCCAGGCCTGAGAGTAAGAAAAATACCATTGAAGAACATGGCCTTCTGATGGCTATGGAGATAGAATCCAAAAACAAGAGTTGAGAACACTTAACCATGAGAAGCCAGAGGTCGCAATTACTGCAAAGGCCACCAAGTCCAATATGGCTTTCGAAGTGGCCTGATATGTAGATTTATGAAGACAGTTAATAGGATACAACATCCTGAAGTACAAAAGAAATGGGCATAAAGTGTGTTAACACTCAGGTTGTGATAGCAGAAGGAATCAGTGTTGGATGTCTGGGAGGCAGAGACCAGTCACCCCAATAAAAGTCATGGCCTCCTGTAGAGTTTTCAAAACTAAAGGCAGTTTTCAGATCCAGAAACCAATGCATAGTGGTCATATATGTGGGGAAAAAAGCCCCCAAACATCATGTCAAGTAAAATGGTAATGGTTCCCCAGGTCTTACTCTAAGGGACCTTTGGTCATTTACTCAGGGAAAGGCATTATCTGTATGTTTCACAGACCTTTGAACACCGAGTATGAATTGAATTTTTGCCAAGAGTTCTAAAGCATCATCACACACCACCACCACCAGCCCCAGGCACCCCCTTCCCCCAATTAGAAAGCGCCCTGCAGAATCCAGTTAGAGACTAGAAGATGACTGTAGACTACTGCAAGTTCATTCAAGTATCAGGACAAATTTTAGCTATAGTGTCAGACGTTCAGATGTAGTGTCTCTGCCCAACCAGGTACATGGTTGGTGGCAACTAACTGCTCAAACAACCTTTTTTCCACCTCATCCAAAAAGAGAAGATTTTTGCAAAAGAAGAAAAAACATTGTATTTACATAGAATATACAACAGTATACATTTACATATTTTCCCCAGAGAAATGATCACTTTCATACCCTTCATCATATAATAGTTCAAAGATATCAGTGTGGCATGAACAGAGTGTGATTAACTCAGCCCTTCACACATACGATGCAAGTTAGTGTATAAATAATGAGATGTGTGACAAATTTAAAGCATAGATTTTATCATGTATATGCATTTCATATTGGGTTAAATTATAGAGTAAAAACAAATTAATGGCTTAAAACATAAAGAAATAGGAAATATATTCAGAAAGAAATATATGCAAAAGCCTAATTTTTATAACTCAAGATTTATTAATTTATGCCACTCAGCTGCATTAAATATTATACATATCTGCTCATTAATATTGGAATCTCACTTATTAAAAAGATAATAATTTATTTAAGTTGTATTGCCTTAAAGGATTTTAAGGATTAAATGAATTAATATATGTGCATCACTTAGAAAAGTATCTGGCATATGAGAAGACTGGAGAGTGTTAGCTATCATTATTATTATTGCCCTAAAGTAAAACAAAGTGAACTCTTAAAAGAAATCTAAAATGAGTATCTAAAGAAAACGAACTACTTAGATACTAATTTTATTGCAAAAAAAATCTTTTTATGTTTTGCGCTCAAAAAAGCATACCCTTATTTGATTTAATACTTTTCCTTTTTCTAAAAATAGATTTTTGCTTTGTAATAAATATTCCTCAGATTGGATAAGTAGCACCTTTCTACTAAGCAATTGTTAATGTGTATTTTAAACCGTCCGCATCAAACTGAGAATGATTATCTCTCAAAACCCAGGCATGTCATCCATACCCAAATTTAGCAGTAAACTTCAGCTCCTTGGCTCCTATCCTGAAGTGTGGCTTTCCAGGGGAGAAGTTTAATCATATGATTTGTTATTAAAACTGAGCTTTATTCACACATTGCTTCTTGAAATTCCTGTGACTAACTAGGATCTTATCATTCTCAGAATCAATAAGACACAGAGGGGGAGATAGACAGATATACATAATATGAGGCCTTAACATGCTTGTCTTATTCTGTCAGATCAAGGAGGCCATACGTTAATTACACATTAAAATACAGACAACCTTAACTCAAAAACTAAACCAGTAATTATGCACAAATGTTACTTTGGCCAAAATGTAATAATGTTAAAAATTGATAGCAATATCAAAAAACAACAAAGTCTCTTCCTCCAGGAAACAAAACACAAACAACCACAAAATTTTATTTAAAAGTTTATTGGATCAAAGGTGAAATGTGAATTGAAATTGAAAGAATTGTTATAAATTTAGAATAATATCATAATATATTAAACTCTTCAAAATATAACCAAAGCAGTGCTCAGAAAATTCATAGTATTAAATACCTTTATCAAGAAAAATAACAAATGAGGGTTCTAGAAGGAAGGGGGTGGGGGGATGGGTTAGCCTGGTGATGGGTATTAAAGAGGGCATGTATTGAATGGAGCACTGGGTGTTATACGCAAACAATGAATCATGGAACACTACATCAAAAACTAATGCTGTAATGTATGGTGATTAGCATAACATAATAAAATTAAAAAAAAGAAAAATAACAAATGAAGTAGACAGCTGCATACAGAAAGATTAAAAAAAACTAAAATAACTGAAACAGAAGAAATAATTAAAGATAAAAGCCAAATTTATTGAGTTAGTAAAGAAAAAGTAGAAAAATTAATTGTGTTTTGAACAATCAAAAAACTCATGCCATTAAATAATTTAATTTTTAGGGGAGCCTGGGTGGCTCAGTTGGTTAAGCGGCTGCCTTAAACAGCTCAGGTCATGATTTCAGAGTACTGGGATCCAGCCCCACATGGGGTGTCCTGCTTAGCAGGAGCCTGCTTCTCCCTCTTCCGCTGCCCCTCCCTCCATTCCTGCCTGGGCATGGGCAAGCGCGCACGCTCTCTCTCAAATAAATGAATAAATACAAATCTTAAAAAAAATTAAATGTTTAAAAATAATTTAATTTTTAAAAAGTAGAAAACACAAATATCCAAATAAGAAACTAAAAGAATTAAAAAAACAATAATTTGTATGAAAATTTATTTGAAAATCTGAACACTACATCAAAAATTAATGATGTACTCTATATTGGCTAATTGAACATAATAAATAAAAAAAGGAAAATCTGAATCAAATTGGTAATCTTAGTAGGAAATAAAATATATAAAAGTGATATATTAAAAGTATCTTATGGGTACAACCGTAAAAGGAGTGTTTGAACTTAGTGGAGTTAGAAAACAACAAATTTCCATATAAGAAGAAACAAGATTAGGCTGAAAGGACCCCTCACAAAAAATTTCCAGGTCTCCTAATAGATTCAAAAGGACTTTTAAAGCTTTAGGAAACAGACTATTTTAAATAATTACCAAGAATAGAAAATTCAGGAAAACTTCTGAAATATTTTTTTAAAGAAGATAATAACGTGATTCTAAGACCTGAAAAAGGTGACACAGTATATTAAAATTAAAGACCACATTTCACTTATGAGTAACAATGAAAATTTTAAATACAGAATTATTAAATGGAATTCACATACATTTTTACTTTGTATTGTAGCAAAACCTCTTCGGGGGAATTGGATGTGAGAAAAGTGGCGTATTAGAAGTAAGCTCCCAGACAGTTTCAGCACAGGAATGAAAGGAATGTAATTATTACATGCTTCTCTCACAGCTATAGTAGAGATAGGGGAAGGAGAAGTAAGTTTGCTGAAACACAAAGTATCTAAATGTCATATAGGGAAATAAATGACAAAACCACATGTATGCCATCTCTGCCTTCCCCCCAAGGTTGAGGTGGCCCATCTCAAGGTGGGCAGTCAGTGACTGAAACTCAGTATGTGCCTATATCAGAGGCAACTTACCACAATGACCTCAGAGTGGTCACAGCAGAATAGGATCAGTATCAACTTGCTTCTGCAAACACCATTATAAGGGTAAGAATGATAGATTGTGCTAATTTCCTCTGAATTTTCTGCCATTATCCTAAGGTTGTGCCTTCATCCCACGTACTTCTCCTAATCTCTGCCTCGTCCCTGATTTTTACTAAGTGTAGAGCATATCTGCAGTGATGGTTCCAGAAATAGGAGCTTTATGGACACAGCAGCCTCGTGATTTCCCTGAGAAATGGCTGGATTCCCTCAGCAGCACTGGTATACTTGGGTGATGGTTGTGCCATCTGCCGGGAGGAGTCACCACCACCACACAGACAATATAGAAACACCAGTCAAGAAAAACAATGGACATCCTTTTCCTTGAGCCATATAGAAGATGTTCAGAATTACTCTGATTCATTTGAATCCTAAATATATCTTAGGTTTTTAACCTTGGAAAATAAAGACGCATTTTTTTTGTAGTAGCCATCTTGAAAACAAAATATTTTGTAACTAGAAAATAGGTCTTCTTAACTACTTCTTCCGAATCATCATGATGTTGAAAAATGACAACATTCTGTAGAATGCGTTTCTATACCTGTGATTGTGATGCTACCGTTTAAAAGCCCCACCTATTTTGAAAAAATGAATAATAATGATAGACTCATTCTGTCACTGTTATGGCCAACTGTGTTCTAAATAAACATATGCTTCAGCATATAGACAGTTATAAATGTAGACTTATGAATTATGATTAATCAAAATTCCTTGATAAGTTAAAGTTATACATACACATATACATATGTTGATATGTATATATATACATACATATATAGGCAAATATTTATGCAAATATGGGCTGTATTTGTTTGTAATATGTAAATTCAGACAAGAAAAATCACGCTGAGTTAATTTAAGGAGTAAAGGATAATTTAAGGGTATAGAGTCATCTAATGGAGTACACAGAGAGAAATATATTTATTGGAGCCACAGGAAGAACTTAAAATGTGATTAGAGAGCTAGTAATGGACAAACATGGATTTTAGGGCATGGATATTTATGCACAGGAAGAATATACTATGAAAGACTTTCTGAAGGAAATTTTAAAGAAAGTGTTAACAGGCTTGAGACTACAACAGGTTGAAACTTCAGGATCAGTGGGATTGTAAAGGCTCTAGGTTTCCATAGTTATTTACAAACTTCTAAATGGCCCCCTCTTTGTCTTCTATCTTCTCATCTATGGACTTCAGCGCCACCCTCCCTTCCTGGTAGAAGGAATTTCTCTTCCATTCACTCCATATGGGGGCTGAAGTCCTCACCCACGGCTCCCAAAATCACATCTTGCAGGTACAATCTTACAGAACAATGGTGTCATTAAATGGTCACAACTTTATTTTCCTGGGAAAGTCTCCAGTCTAACAGCTTGCTGCTGTTCCAGTCAACTGTGGCCTGCCAAAGTGTCATGCTAGGCAGTGTAGAAATGCACACAGGGCTTTCCAGGAGAGCACCCCAAAGATGGGAGAAAGCAGTAAAGGGGTCAGCTGAGTGGAACAGATGCTTACAATGTTATATATTGCATAGACTTAAAATCTTTGTGAACTCC
The DNA here is from genome assembly GCF_002201575.2 of Neomonachus schauinslandi. Taxonomy (NCBI): domain Eukaryota; kingdom Metazoa; phylum Chordata; class Mammalia; order Carnivora; family Phocidae; genus Neomonachus; species Neomonachus schauinslandi. The sequence goes on from NC_058404.1 coordinate 180,877,226, forward strand.
CCCATGGCCTCTGCCCCTAGATTTTTACCTTTATGTCTTGGGAGGTTTGTGACTTAATGCAAATTTGTTCCTCCTAAAAACACTACCTTATCTTCCATCTTTAGCATCAGTGGATGGAGGACTCCAGAAGCCTGAGCAGCTCCAGCAGCCTGGTCATCATCAGGCGTGGAGAGGAGCCTCTTCAGCCACAGTCATTCCTGGCCCTGACACTGCAACTGAGCAGCAAGATCAAGACCCAGCCTCTGCCAGATGCCTTCAGCTTCAGCAGGTGGCTGTTCCCACCTTTCTACATAAGGACGCCCCTCATTCCTAGACACTACTAAAGGAGAAGTGATAGAGCTTGGTGGCACTCAGGGTCCTGGGAACAAGGGAGACTATGGAGACAGAATATGCATTGGGGTTATAGAACACCATTCTGCCCTCCCCAGACAACCTAGACAGAATGGCAGTGAAAAAGATAAAGACAATTAAGGTGTCAAAACCCAGGATCTGAAGACATTTTACACAGAGTCCTCCCCCTGCAACATACACAAATCCTCAGGAACCCCTAAACCACAAGATGGCAAAGGGAGACAAGCAGAGACCTACTAGCTGAGACTACGCTGAACAGAACAGGCTGAGTAAATGCTTGCTCAAATGCTTGCTTTTGGCCGGTAAACCAGATAATAACACAGAACTATCTGTGTTATTTATGCAGCATGGTGTTTATTGATGGATTGATTGACTGATTGATTGATTGTTACAGAAATATTTTAGTAATCACAATGAGGTTTTTTATAAGTTTTTTTTTCAATGCCTTATTTAAAGTTTTAAAAATTGTTTTATATCTCGTTGTCAAGATTAACACCACTTTTAATTTTTAATAAAAAATTAAGTGTAAATTTTAAAAAGTCAAGAAACTGCAAGCCCCTCTTTAAAAAGGTACTAAATATTGTTTAAAAATGCTATAGTTGGATGGATGTTTGATCAACTAAAAAACGGAAAGACTGAGTTGTAAAACCATAAAAATTATTTTGATCAGTGTAGCTATAGCCTTGAAATGTTAATTTATTACTTTCTGTTACTAAAAGAGTTAATAATTATGATATCCAAAGTGTCTTTAGAATCTTTAAAGATGAAAGCATTGATGTTATGGTAAGTCAAGTTTTTTCACCACTTGACTTAGCATATTTAAGAAATCTGGTTTATTGAAATGTGCATGCTTCCTCCTATCCTGGAATCATTCGATTACTTTACTTACCTCTACTTCTCCCTTAATTCTAGAAATATTAAACAATCTTAATATTATTCCTGCAATCACTAAGACATCTAACAGCCAATGCCTGCACACTTATGCTTGCTTACCTATTCTTCATTATCAGTGTGGGGGAAGGAACCTAGGAGAGCAAGAATCTGGACATGGTTTTGAAGATTACTTCCATGCTTATTTTGAGGATTTACTTCCTTCTGAACCCTAGGAATAATTTACAGCTATTTCTTTCCTTGCTTCATTTCAGGAGAGCCCTTTCTTTTGTTAGAATCCATTTACACTTCACCAGAATAAACCATTCACTCTATCTAACACACCACCACCGTATTCTATTGTGCCATATTTCAAAGTGTCTTAGTCCACCCTTGGGACAATGATGTTTTCTTTCTTTTTTTTTTTTTTGTGGTGGGTTAAATGTTTGTGCAACAATGATATGTTTTCTTATTCAAACTATCACTGTCCAAAAATCCAATTTATTTTCCAGAATAGATAACGTAATAATTATGCATTGGTAAATAAAAGATTATGGGAAAAAATTGGTTTAATCTACTGTTGATCATAAGTTGTCCACCTGTCTAAAGATGGTGAAAATAAATATGGTTTTCATATAAAGTTCAAAAAATAGAAAAAAGTATATTTTTGTAACTAGCATATTAATCAGATCATTATAAAAATGTACACAAATATTTTAAATGTAAAGAAACTATGCTTGCAGACTTTCCTATTGTATATGAACCAACACACAGATATAGAAGTTTATTTTTAGGAAGATATGTATATGTTAATATACATGGATATTAATATATAATATATATTTAGTTCAACAAATGTATAAAGCCATATTTACAACTTTATTATAAATGTATTTTGAAGATAATGCCTATTAGGACAAAATAGCAATTCAGTTTATTTTAAGTTGGAAGGGTTAGCTTTCATCAAATTCTTTTTTTTTTTAAGATTTTATTTATTTAGGGGCGCCTGGGTGGCTCAGTCGGTTAAGCGACTGCCTTCGGCTCAGGTCATGATCCTGGAGTCCCGGGATCGAGTCCCGCGTCGGGCTCCCTGCTTGGCGGGGAGCCTGCTTCTCCCTCTGACCCTCCCCCCTCTCATGAGCTCTCTCTCTCTCTCATTCTGTCTCAAATAAATAAATAAAATCTTTAAAAAAAAAAAAAAGATTTTATTTATTTATTAGAGAGAGAGAGCACAAGCAGGGAGAGTAGCAGTCAGAGGGAGAGGGAGAAGCAGACTTCCTGCTGAGCAGGGAGCCCAATGCAGGGCTTGATCCCAGGACCCTGGGACCATGACCTGAGCCAAAGGCAGACGCTTAACTGACTGAGCTACCCAAGAGCCCCAGTTTTCATCAAATTCTATGATAAAAGAGAGACAATAATTAGAATTGTTAGATTAGAAAAATAAAATAATCTTCTAACCTCTTTAAATAAACACAAAATAATTCTATGACACACAGATAAACATACATACACATACATACTTGGAAAATTAAATTTCTTCCATAATCAGAAAATTGTCTTTTTTTACAGATAGATTTCTACATTTTAAAAAACAAATTTTTCTTTCACCTTCAGGACAAGATTTTAAGATCATAGCACTTGATAATTTCCCATGTCAACAGAAAAAGTGTGAGAAACAAAAAAGCAAAGATAGATGAAGGAATCTCAGCCTAGGCCAAGTCTTTCCATCTGTCTAAGAAGAAAGTTGGTAAGTCATATAATTAGGTGTTGTTTATTTCCTATTAAATGGGTGTTAAAGTTTCAATTAATCTTACAGAAAGCTGTAAGAACAGGAAAGTTTAACATAATAACACAATCTAGTAATAATATAATAATATAAAACTATAACAATAATGTAAAAGGCTAATATACCTCAAAACGTGTAAATCCCACGCCTATTAAGTTATTTTCCTTATAAATCTTCTTCTAGTAAGAAACTGAGTGGCATATCAAGTCCTTAAGAACACGTGTCTAAAAACCATTAGGAGGTTTCTGAAGTAAAAGGGACCAGATTTACCCTACAAATTTAAACAAATAGAAAACTAGGCAAATTTAGAAAACAAAAAATGACAGATAGTGGCCATAGGCAGTGCAGAACTACATTCTTTGAAATGTGATAGGTGGTCACCAGGCCAGGTAAAAGCTATTGTTCCCACGCCTGTGGCTTGGAGGGAGTTTGCATGATGCGGCCCAGGGAGGGGAAACTCAAATAGAGCCTGGTGGTCTCACTGGATTAAGGAGACATTTGGGACTGAGGAGGACGGGCAGTTAGCGCTGCTGGGGCAGCATACTAGAGAACAGGGCACTCCCCAGAAAGCCCCAAAGAGCTGCAGAGGATACCCCTGAATCTTTAGGAAAGACCTTTCTGAGGAACTGACACTAGGGGAGAAAATCAAAATGATGAGATGATGAAAACATTCATAAGATCAGGGAAGGAACATTCAAAGCTTACAGACTAACAAGGGTGGAAACCTAACCCAGGAATAAACTTGGAATGCTTGAAGTAATAAATAAATAAATAAATAAATAAATAAGAAAAAGTAGCAAAGGCAGTAAATGAAAGAGTGAAAGAGATCAAGTAAACCTAGAACAGATGTTGCAGGGCTGTCTAAGCCTTGATTTAAATGATCAATTGTGTTGTTAGTATGTTATAAGCCATTGTAGGAACTTGATGTCAGCTCATTTGTACCTGAGAATAATCACACCTGCTGCTCAATACTGGTTGTGTTATAGTGGAACAAAAATGAAAACTGTGAGACCAGTTAGAGTTTGAAATAGTCCTGGCGAGGCCTGATGAAGGTCATGGTGGAGGTTGTAGAGACATTGATAAAAAGAAGAATGAATATGATACCCATGTTCAGAATATATTTGATATTCATCTTCAGAACATATTTTCCCAGTGAAGTCAAAAGTCTACCAATGGGTTAGATATAGTGTGTGAAGGAAAAAGAGGAGTTCGAGATAATTTATAGGTTTTTGACTGGCACAGATGAGTAGACTGTGGTAGCATATTCTAAGATAAGAAAGGTTTTTAGGGAGCTAGGATCTGTCCCTGTTATGATGGCTAATTTCAGACACCAAGATAGATGTAGGTCATAGAATGTGTCTAAGGCAGGAGTGGTAAGCTGGAAAATAACAATATTAAACATGTAGAAAAGGATGAGATCACATAGGTTGAGAGCATAGAGTGAAATTGAAGAGTGCTCAAAGAAGGTCCCTAGGATACTCTGATCTTTAGAAAAGGAGAAAACTGTATATAAGATTAAGAAGGAGTGGCCAGTGAGGTCATGGGAAATTCTAGAAATTGCCATTTCCCTGAAGCAAAGAATTTAAAGTAGTAACAGGGAAGAAGGGTTAGTGTATCATAACTGAAGTTATTGAGAGATGAAGTAGAAGAAAATCAGAAAATTGATCACCAGTTTCGATGACTTTGACAAAAAACAGTACAGTGGCAAGGTAGAGACAAATACTTAAATAGAACAAGATGATAAGAGAATGGGGATGAACAAGTGAAAATAAATGAATGAGTTTAGACTACTTCAGGCAACCCCAAAAGGTGGAAAGCATGGGATAAACTTATTTTTAATATGTTAGTTAGGGGCACCTGGGTGACTCAGTTGGTTAAGTGTCTGCCTTTGGCTCAGGTCATGATCTCAGGGTCCTGGGCTCTAGTCCTGCATTGCAATGGGATCCTTGCTCAGGGGGGAGCCTGCTTCTCCCTCTCCCTCTGCGGCTCCCCCCTGATTGTTCTCCTCTCTCGCTCTCTATCTCGTTATTTCTCTCTCTCTGTCAAATAAGTAAATAAAATCTTTAAAAAATAAAATAAATAAATAAAATGTTAGTTACATTTTCCAATAATCATTTCACTGTTTTAACCTTCAGATGTCTTTTCAGTCATGCTAATTCTAAATCTAATACCAAAAGTCCAGTTGTTTATTCAAAAAGAATATAAAAAGTATGCTATATTCCCAGTGTTTAGAGACTTTGGGGACACTCTGTAGTGTATCTATGTTTGGATACTCTGTATTTTGAACAGTTTCTCTTTAAAGCAGCTCAGAAAAATGGGGCAGAATATGTGTGGAGTGTGGGAATCAAAGGACTTTCTCTTTTTATTGCCATTTTGTATATTTTATTCCTCTGATGGATGAAATTAATTCATATTTACAGGTCCATGGGATTCATTCTTTAAAAAGAAATACAAATAATATAGAGAAAAAAGATATGGTTGCCCAAAGGTCTTTAAGAAAGCAAGAGCAGAAGGAATAAAGGGTAGATACTATGGGGGGATTAGCTTTTTCTTGTAGAGGATGGGGTATGTCTTCCATTTTAATGTTAATAGAGCATATTATTTTAGATAGCACAAACTTAACTAGCTTGATGAAACTTATAGTGGGCTGATAAAATACTCTTAAAATCACATCAATTTTCTTATGACTTCTATGATGGGGTCACCATATGGGAGTGAGTGAGAGGAAGTAAAAGTTTGATTCCAGAGGAAATTATGAGTAAGTAATCTTGGCAAGGGAGTGATTGATTTTACCAGGGAAGAATGGAAGTATTGATGGGCACTGTTGAGTTCGTGTCTGAGATTTGTAACCACAAATTTGAAGTGAGTCCAGCTATCCCTGTTGTGTGATATTTCTCCCACAATACTCAACTGCATTGGTTCAGGAAAATGATGAAGGGGTACTTGAGTAAAACCAGAATTGGAGTTTTGTAAGGTAAGTGATTTGGAAAAGAGATGGGTAAATAAGTTAAGGGAACTCCAATGGAACAGTAAAGAGTTGAAACATATAAATTTACATGGATTTGGAGGAAAGTGATGACATGCATGAGCTAAAACATAATTAGTAGGAGTAAGAAAGTGAAATGTAAATCTTGATAAGTCAAAGAATTCTTGGTGAAAGGAAACTATAATAAGTGAGTTAAGAGTGGAGTTAATGAACAGAGTGAGATGTTTGAAAATGGATTGCTTTTCATGATGACAAGGTCTAGTGGTGGCTGAGGTGGAACTAAAGCAAAGCAAAACAAAACAAAACAAACACACACACAAAAAAGGAAAAATAAACATTGCTAGAGCTAAAGAGTGAAGGAATGGAGAGATCAGTGTTGTGTGTATCATTTGTTTGGATTCTGAAACAACCAACAGCTAGAGTAGTGAGGAGGAAGACCATAAGTTTAGTGATGAAAAAATGGCATGGACATGAGCAGTAATAGCAACAAAGAACTATAAGTGGAATGGTCTGAGTGTACATGTTTCACATGGCTTGAGCTTTTGAAGGAGGTAGGAGAGACCAGCATTAGTGGACAAGGAGGACATGTTCACCATCTGAAGACCTCACATAAGTAGAGAGTGGTAGAAAAAACAGATTGCTTTTGAGAGGTCATTGGGGAAATCAGTATTAATAGGAGACAGACAGGTGTCATTTAGAGGAAAAAGATAAAAAGAACCTTCGGGGGGGGCGGTAAAAAAATTGCATTGAGCAGTGAATAATAAATGCTGGCAATTCACGGTTGATATATTTACTTAGGGCTATATACATGATAAGTAATCTCAAAGCTTATGAAATATGTTATATTCCATTGAAATAAAGTAGCCTCACTGCTTATTAAAAATAGATACATACATACATACATGATTTTTCTGTTACCTAGTCAGTTGAAATAATATAATTTCCAAAATGTGTCAGTGTAAAACAAGTTATTAATTAGTGCAATCATCTCATAACCTTAAGTGTTAGAAATTTGTACTGTTTGTGTGATATATGCAAGCAGAATCCAGGCAATAAAACAATAAAACAAAAAAGAATTTTGTAACAGTAAAGCACTACACTTATTCAGTGTAGAACATGATGATGGAGTACTTTATATCTACCCATTTCCAAGCCAACATTCCACTCTGTCCTCAACAACCCACAGTCTCTTATTCGCAATCTTCAACTCTTTGCCCTAAATAAAAGTTGTTTTTATTCATGATCTCCAGTTCTTGTCTTCCCATTATCTAGTAAGCCCTCTCTAGTCAGGCTTTCAAAACTTCACCTCCCCCAAAAGGCTCTTGCCAAGGTCTTTGAAGATATTCTTGCTGCCAAATCCTTTTTTCAATTCTCCATATCCAATTGGAGCTCTTCATTGAGATCAATCAACACAGATGATGACACATTTCTTTTTTTTTTTTAAAGATTTTATTTATTTATTTGACAGAGAGAGAGACAGCGAGAGACGGAACACAAGCAGGGGGAGTGGGAGAGGGAGAAGCAGGCTCCCCACAGAGCAGGGAGCCCGATGTGGGACTCGATCCCAGGACCCTGGGATCATGACCTGAGCCGAAGGCAGTCGCTCAACCGACTGAGCCACCCAGGCGCCCTGATGACACATTTCTTGAATCATTTTCTTCCCTTGACTTCCAGGACACCATTCTCTTTCACTTCAAGTTCTGTATCTGTGGCTCTTACACCTTAATATCCTTTACAAGCACCTCCTCGTCTCCATGAGTTCAATTATTGGACTTCTTTTCACTGTCTACTTACACTCTTCATATGATCTAATCTAGTGTTCAGCTTTACATAGCCTAATCTTCAGATCCCTATATCCAATAATGTTGCAACATCCTCACTTATGTATATAATAAGTAGCTTTGATTTGATATTTTCCAAAAAGAACTATTTGATGCTTCACAAAATACCTTCTGCCCTCTCCATTGTCTTCCTCATCTTTGCAATTGGCAATTCATTTTTTTCCCACTTCTCAGACCAATAAATATTTCTTGTGCATCTCATATCCAACCTATCAATGATATTTTATTGGCTATATCTACAAATTATATATATATATGTGTATATATATATATATATACACATATATATATATATACATATATATATATATATACAGAATCCCACCACATCACCCAGCACTGTCCAGTCTCTAGCCATCATTATTTCTCATTAAATTGTTGCAAAAGATTTTTTTTATTTGTCTCCCAGTTTCTACCTTTGCTCTGCTAACATCTATTCTCCACTCATCAGCAAGAATATCCTTTAAAAATGAAAATGAAATCATGACATTCACATGTTCAGATGCACTCAATAGAAGCCAAATTCCTGCTGCGGCATATGTGATACCTGCTAAATTTCTGACTTCATCTCTTATTCACACCCTCCTGGCTAACTCGCTGACTTATTTCATAAGCATTCTAAGTATGTTCCTGTCACAAGACCTCTGTACTCCTTCCCTTGCTTGAGATGCTCATTTCCTAGTAAGTGTGTGGCTTGCTTCTTAACAGCCTGCAGATTTCTGCTCAGTTGTCTCCTTTTCTTAGGCTCTTTCCTAATCAACTTTTAGAAAATAGTTTTCCAAAGTATTTTTGTCCCTTTTCAATTATTTACTTTTAACACAGCACTACCACTACCTGAATATATTATTTGTTTATTTTCCCCCTTCGATTAAAAAAAAAAAAGTTCTGAAAAGGAGAGAACCATTCCTGTTTTATTCAATGTTCCATTACTCACTTGTTAACACCTATTAATATGTATTGAATGATAAGTGAAAGGATAAATATAGAATTTTATAAAATTATTAACTTACTAATGGGCATTAGATTTCCAAGGGATAAAAATGTTAAACTATTTTCAAACTATATCTATACCTATTTCCACCCAGGAGTAAACCCTGGACTAGGGTTTCAAAGGACACTTTTTGGGAAGACCTGATAGCTGTTAGATGGATCTGCAGTCAAAACTGTGGTCTCTAGGAAAGTGCACCTGGTAAGTGACACTCTTGTCCTCTTTATTTTATTGTGGTAAGAACATATGTTAACATGTGAAATCTATCCTCTTAACAAATTTGAAGTAAGCAATACATTACATTGACTATAGCTACAATTCTGTACAACATATCCCTAGGGTCTGTCTACATTACTTAACTAAAACATTATGCCTATTTAATAACCCTCATTTCTCTCTTCCCCCAGGCCTTGGTAACCACCATTTCAATCCTGGATTTTATGAATTTGACTATTTGAGAAATATTTACTGACAAGTGAATGGACAAAGAAAATACACACACACACACACACACACAATGAAACACTATTCAACCTTAAAAACAGATGGTAAGCCGGGTGCCTAGGTGGCTCAGCTGGTTAAGAGTCTAACTCTTGATTTTGGCTCAAGTTATGGTCTCTGGGTTTTGAGATCGTGCCCTGCATCGGGGTCCATGCTAGGCGTGGAGCCTGCTTAGAATTCTCTCTCTCCCTCTCTCTCTGTCCCTCCATCCACCTCCCTCTCCCTCTCAAAGCATGGTAAGCAGCATTCTCAATGGGTTGCTTATTTGGCCATCTTTCTCTGAATATAGTAAATATTGCATCAGCATTGAGGGATTTGGTGCAATGGGTTAGAAAATACCAAAGTGAATATAGTTCTTGATCCATATCACCAAAACTGAATGATCCCATAAGAGCTCTTCTATTTTCATTAAAGCAAATGCATTATATATATACTTTGTTAATATAATTGTATTTATACGGACTGAATAAATAGACTTCAGGATCAGAATTTACAAGATATACTCACCAAAGTTCTTTTTGCATCTTATGTTGTCTCACAGCAAGACAAGCAATTGAATAAGTACATTTTATTTCCATTGAGTTATTGCTATAATTATATAGTTACCCCCAGAATGACACAACTCCATTATAGTAGGCTTTGTATGACTAAGGGCTTCCATTAATGTAACCTCATAAATTTATAAAAAGCCAAAATGAGAGCTTTTGTTTTTTCAGTGTGTTTATCAAACAAGGAGTTCATATTGTTGGCTCTAAAAAACTTACTTTAAAGTAATTAAAAGCAGTACTTATGTCACCCAAGGGTAATTGCTGCTTATTTATTTATTGTTTTATAATTTACCTTCATTAGTTCAGAGTGACAAGGCCAGTTGTAGAACAAGCATCAAGTTATTAGCATGTTATGACCCTTTGAACTCAAATAGTCAGTGGAGTGAAAATTTCAACAAACAGTATACCAACTTGAATGTGATTCAGCAAGTGATATAGACCTCAAACAGGAAAGAAAAGCACACAACTGAATTTGATCAAACATTTTTCTGTGCCGTTAAGTGGAAAAAAACAAAATAAAAAATCACTGAGGTTAAAACTGATCCACAGATGGGCACTCAGGTGGCTTAGTCAGTTAAGCATCTGCCTTCGGCTTAGGTCATGATCTCAGAGTCCTGGGATTGAGCCCCACATTGGGCTCTCTGCTCAGTGGGGAGTCTGCTATTCCCTCTCCCTCTCCCTCTGTGCTTTCTCTCTCTCGCTCTCTCAAATAAATAAATAAAATCTTCAAAACAAATTGATCCACAGATACATGCGCCATTATATTCAAGTAACCCATCTGAATCATTGAGGTAAAGATGTTTCATTGGTCAAAGTAACTCATACCTTTTTTTCAGAGTCATCTGATATTATCTTGATATCTATCTAGAAAACACATAATCAAACATCATTTCTGTGTGCCTGTATTTCTGTATCTGGATTATCTCTGTAGAAATGAGTGCCTTGATCTCAAATTTAAGCATAGATCCAGCTTGAAGCTGAATAAATTCAATTAGTCTTCTAAATTATCTTCAGGAACTTAAAGATAAATTTGGGTATATATTTTTGTTGCAAGTCCAAATACTATTTTTTCAAAAAGTTTAGACATATACATAGGTATGAATGTAAAGATACACAAGAAAAACTGACCATTGCTGCTTTATTATACCTAAATGCTAAGTGAATGGAACCATTATTTCATTCTTTAAATAAATATGAAATAAGCACCTACCTAATTCTAGATGAGTAAGTAGATTTTGGATTATTCAGTAATACCTATGTAAAATACAATCTCTGGGCAGATTGCAGTGTTATATTAATAAAGTATTAAAAATAAAAAGTATTGTTGTTATTGTTATTAGCCATACTGTTGGCTTATTGTGAACTTGGTACCATGGTAAACTTATTACATGTATTAACTCACATACTCTATGAAACAAGTTTTGACCCACATGATGAAACAGCACCAGGGAAGTAAGGTAACCCCTCTGTGTCCCATGGCTAGTAGGTGTCAGAACTGGGAGTTAAAACCCACCATCTGATTCTAGATCCAAATGCCCTAAGTACTGTATCCTGCTGTTCCTCTAGTAAAAAATCGACAAAATGTACCTCTAAAAATGTGTCAAAAATACCATGATTACTAATATAAAAGGGCCAATTTAAAAGTGGACAGGTCGGGGCGCCTGGGTGGCTCAGACGGTTAAGCGTCTGCCTTCGGCTCAGGTCATGATCCCAGGGTCCTGGGATCGAGTCCCGCATCGGGCTCCCTGCTCCTTGGGAGCCTGCTTCTCCCTCTGCCTCTCTCTCTCTCTGTCTCTCATGAATAAATAAATAAAATCTTAAAAAAAAAAATAAAAGTGGACAGGTCAGGGGCACCTGGGGGGCTTAGTCGGTTAAGTGTCTGTCTTCAGCTCAGGTCAGGATCCCGGAGTCCTGGGATTGAGCCCCACATCATGTAGGGCTCCGGGCTTAGCGGAGAGTCTGCTTCTCCCTCTCCCCACCTTGGTTGTGCTCTCTCTAGCTATCTCTGTCTCTCTCAAATAAATAAATAAAATATGTATAAAAAAGTGGACAGATAAAGGGATGTCAAATCTTCTGTATCAACTTGAATAAAGCAAGTCAAGAGACAGTTTACATAACATAGAGCCCAGAGGCTGGATCTTCAAAGATGAGCCAGTGTCTATGACATAGATAAGCTCATGAGGAAGTGCAAGTCAAGAAAAAACTTCAGGTACAAAGTAATCTGGAATCACAAGGGAATTGCAGATAGTTCAACATGCTGTGATGGAGATGGAGAAGTAAATGAGAGAATTTGGAGAAGGAAGACAAAGCACAACGTTAAACTGCCTTATGTTCTCATGCTTCCAGGTGTTAGTCATACATATACTAAATAATTTTAGGTACATCCAGAGCAGAATTTTAAAGTATATGTTTATTTTAATATAACTAAAGAAAAAAATGCATATAAACAGTTACTGAAGTTTTGTTTAATGCATACTGTGAGGCTGAAATAAGTGTTTAAATTTAAAATGATGAATTGATTTAAAGAAAACTACTAAGTGTACCATAGTGCGTAGCTACGCAAAACGTAAAGTCTGAAAGATGGTTTGGAAATTGCATCTGTGTACAAAATGAGGACCTTGACCTCTATCCTATGAATAGTTAAGAATAGCTGAAAGATTAAAAGCATTTCCATGTTACACTTTTCATCTTGAAACTATTCACTCAGCAGGACCTGCCTACCCTCTAGGTTTGATGTGGTTGTTGATGAAACATTGGGACGTAGGCAAAGGACACAGATCAGGTGCCTGGGGTGATTTGGGGTTGGGCAAACGTGGGGCTACTGGTACCAGACAATGAAATGCAAGACATAGAACAACAGTTGTTTGGTTTTATATTTTGGTTGGGGCAGGTTGAATTTCAGATTCAGATATATTCAGATTGAATGCCCAAGCACAAATATGGATGGGCTGGATGTTAAGAGAGCGGCTAAGCACTTTGCCAGGGAAAATAACTTTCACCACGGGAATCATTGCACACATAAACAAAGCACAAGTTGAAATACTATATATATATTTCATACTGTGAGAAACAGTGATCATACAATGGTTCAAGACCCTTGGGTTTAAATATCTAGGACACACAATACAAATAGACTTGCTGTTTATATTGAACCTATTCAGTCAGAATTTGTACGTGTTGGGTGGGTATTTAGTGCCCTTCCCAGGCTTCTTACTAGATTACCCCTCCTTAGAATTTCCATATTGTATACACCATTATGATAAGAAAGAATAGAATCATTGAACACCTCATTTGGGGAAGACAAGAGCCATTAAACTGCCAATCAGCATTATCCAGATGTCTGCATCAGCTTACCTCATTCCTCACATTCTTTTCTCCTTCTAGCTAACTGCTTTCAATATGTAGTTTGCTTGCTCTCAGACTCTTGTCACAACCTCTTCTTAATTGCCCTAATTCACATCCTGCAACTTTGCAATACAGAAAATGAATAAACTTGCCGTGAACTAACAGTTACGGAGTATGACACGGAACACACTCCTTTTTTCCAGCTTTGTCATTATGCTCCATTTGGGAACAGATCCAAGGCTCCCCTAAACACAGATTGTTTCTCTCACCTTCACAAAATAATGCTAGAACTCTCAGCTTTAAAGTTCTCTGCTTATCTTTTTAATCAGGCAACTAGCTCATTTATCAGGAAATTCTTATTTTATTTTATTTATTTTTTTAAAGTTCTTATTTATTTATTTGACAGAGAGAGACACAGCGAGAGAGGGAACACAGCAGGGGGAGTGACAGAGGGAGAAGCAGGGTCTCCGCGGAGCAGGGAGCCTGATGCAGGGCTCAATACCAGGACTCTGGGATCATGACCTGAGCCAAAGGCAGACGCTTAACGACTGAGCCACCCAGGTGCCCCAGGAAATTCTTATATTAGACAGTGGCTTAGGTTGAGGTGAAATCTGCTTCCCTGTGACTTCCAGTGATAATTTCTAATTCTGTCCTCTTGTCTAGTAAAAATATGTGTGTCCTCTTTTACACATGACAGTCCTTCATGTTATCAATAATGTGGCTAAAAAAATTAGGTCATTGTATTAGACGATCTCAATTACAATATACTCACCTAACATCAACATAGTATAAATTATTTTAAATATGTGTGCATATTTTATGAAAACGATACAAGCTTTCCTCAAGGTATACTTATATCTACATGTAACCCAATTCTGCCTTATAATACCAGTATTAAGTTATATAGTGCCTCTAAAAAATATTTTTAAGCAAACAAATAATCATTTCTTATTTGCGAGTAAAATGATGTTCTAATAATTAGAAGGAAATAACACATTTGTTTTGAGTGAAATTCAAGTCTACCACTTATTAATAGTGTGATCTTGAGAAAATCATTTAATTATCTTATAATTGGTAGATATAGTGCTTTTATTACACTATTACTATTACTAACAGAAGGACATTTGTTGTTTTCTGGTCTTGTGATGTTACACACTTTTTTTTTTTTTTTAAATCTTGCCTCATATATTCCTCATATATAGAGAGTATTCCAGGAATGCTCTCAAGACATGAAATATATTGTTTTTTCCTTTAAGGAATAGACCTATTGTCATATCCCTTGCTATTACCACACATACAAATGTGTAGAGACTTTTTATATGTATAAATATGTGGGCATCTGAGTTAACCTCTTAATAGTCTTCATTGGGATCATCATTAGATCCAAGGTCATGACATGGCAAACACAACAAATGTTGTTGGAAAAGGAGTGTGGACTACTTGCTTATACTAGAACACCTCTCTCACATTTGCTTTGGTTTATATGGCCACTTTGTTTCAAGAAAATAAAGTCATAATGAAAACTTGAAGTTATTAAATGCATGACAGTTAAGGAAACTGTTCTATCTGAAAGTATGTTACACTAGGCTGTCAATATCCTTCCTCTTATCACCCTCTCCACTCTAACAATTATTTTTCCAAGGAAAAAAGAGAAAGGAGAATTGGTCAGAAATGGAATATGGTTTAAGCAGGTAAACATGTGAAGTATATATTTTTAAAATTTGCCATAATATTACTCCCACTTCTACTCCTTGACTTCAGCTTTGACAAATGGAGGGAATCGTCCCACCATACTTTTATTGGAGCCTTTTCTAGATGGAGGCACAAAGGTAAATGCCTTAAGGACAGGAATCGGTATAGTACTCCTGATGCTATTCTCAACTTCTTTCAATGATTCTGGCACCTATTAGGCTTGTAACTTTTTTTTTAATGAATATGTTACTACCACATCATGACCTCATTCACTATTCATTATTCATTTATCCATTCAACAGGTTCTAATAATTACCTACCATGTTCTAATGCACTGTTTAAGGCTCCAATTTTGCTGCCCTTACCCTCCAGACTACCGCCAGAAAGTTCTTTTTAACATTTGAATCTCACCATGCCATCGACTTGCTTAAATCTCTCAATGAATCTCTAACACCCACGTGATAAATTATATAATTTCCAAAGTACAGAATATGCTACCCTTTATCATTTGAGTTCTGTCCTACCTTTACAGACACCTGTCTTGTCAACCCCACACTTTGTTCTTACTCTATTCTTTAACTACATCAATTTGTGTTTCCCCAAATATAATGTACTCTCTCACATCTCTGTGCATTTGAGTGTGTGTGTGTATATATTTATATATATATACTATATATATAATGACTATAGATATATAGTAAATATTTTTTCAACCTTTCATCATATTTTACTCATGAAATCATATTCTCATTAACATTAAAAACTATTTATTGAGTTCTTTTTCTTTACCACGCATTGTGTTGACACTATATAAAATGCAGTAGTTAATCCTTAAAACAGCCATTCAAGGAAAGCAAACCTATCCTTATTTTACAGAGGAAAAACAGAGGTACAAAGATGTCAGTTTATCCACTGTTTTAAACACCCCTAACATAATAGAACAACCTCATTTCAAAGCAGATATTGGATCCATTCTGCCATGCTTTCCTTCCTTCTTTATACAGTGCTGGATTTGGTTTGTTAATTAGTAATCTAGGACTTTTAAACCTAATATTACTCATAAATTGGTCTATAATCTCCTTCCTTACATTGTCCTTTCTTCATTTAGTATTAAAATTAATAAACAAATTAAAAAAGTACACACACATATATTAACTGAGATGGCCTTAACTTTGCCCTCAGCTTAACTAAACTTGAGATAGATTTCTTCCTGACTATAGACCCTTGACCTTCTTTTTCTTAGAACATTTCCTTTAGAAAACTTGCAATTGTAAATTCTTTCTCTGCTCCTTTGAAATGTAAATCTTCTTCTAGCCTCTTGCCAGTTTTATAATCCAGGAGTATTTTTTTCAAGGACCTGGAGGCCATCTCTTTGAAAGGTAATCATGGTGGAAGACAGGATCTTTATCTTTCATTCTCTATGGGAAGTCAGTAAGTGCTGATCAACAAATAGAGATGGCCTAATTACATAGACCAGTCTCCCCGCTAACATTCTCCAGGACTTGTCCACTGGTTGACAGTGCTTAAACACTCTCCCACCTTTTGTTTCAGTGGACTCAAGTTCATTCTCTCTTCCCTATTACAATGACCTTGAATAAAGTCTTTCCTGCCTCTTTAACTTTGGTGCAATTTTCTTGACAATATACATAAACTTACAGTGTTGCTGTTTTCACCTCTTCCTTTTTCTCTGTCCTTGTAGTTTTAGACCTTTAAAAAAAAAATCACTTCATTGTTGTATAAAGTGGGTCCAAGGAAGAAAAGTATATGTTCTATTTATCATCTGGAACTAAAAATATCCCTCTGTTAGATGTATTCAATTTCTAAAAAAAACCACAGGATTGGGGCGCCTGGGTGGCTCAGTTGGTTAAGCGACTGACTTCGGCTCAGGTCATGATCCTGGAGTCCCTGGATCGAGTCCCTAATCGGGCTCCCTGCTCTGCGGGGAGTCTGCTTCTCCCTCTGACCCTCCCCCCTCTCATGTGCTCTCTCTCATTCTCTCTCTCTCAAATAAATAAATAAAATCTTTAAAAAAAACCAAAAAAACAAAAACACAGGACTTCTGTTTCTTTATAGCAGGAAGAGTATTTATATTAGCTGGGTATGCAATGTCTTTTGGAGCTGCTACTAATAATTCTTTGAGGAAATAAGATTTTGAGCTTCCTTTTTTGATATGAATTCCATGAGCATCATTTTTGTCTTCTATTTTAATATATTTAAGAACAAGCTCATGGCCAGGCATATATTTGGGACTACACATGTGTTGAATGAGTCAATTAATTTACAACCTCTCTCTAGATTATCTCCTCCAGGAGGTCACTTTCACAATTACTTCATGCACAGTTCCTCATGGGATTGGTCCAGTGCTGTGAATGGCACTTCTCCTTCCAGATCTTATAACTGGAAATGGGTCCATTCTCCTCATATGATGACCCCCACACTTCATAATTTGTTTCTTGAGAACAGTTACATTGACTATTTTCTTTACTTAGTAAAGTGTACCTTATTTGTGTCTGATTCCCAGAGACAACCTGTGAGCAATCTATGTTCAAGGAAGTACATGACTTTCTAAGTCCCGATATGGGAAGATAACTTTAAATACATAAACAGTATTTTAATAAGTTTTAAATATTTAAAATAATTTTGCTTATACATTTCACTATACCCCACTGTTTTTTCCCCATGTGAAGACTCCAATAGTGGTTGAACATTAATATTGCCACAAATACTTGGAGACAATTTCTATATAAAAATTTAAGAAAAGAAGCAATCATATAATGTAAAATTAACCTGTTGTGGGAGTCCATATGATTTTACCAGGAATTCTCATTTTCATAGTAGGTTTCTCTCCAAGCTATTATCCACCAAGATAATAGAATGATCTTTTAAGATATAAATAATTAGTGTCACTCTTCTTCTTAACAACAACAACAACATACACACACACACACACAAAGAAACAACCATAAACCTCCCCTGTCTCATGAAATAATGTGTAAATTCTCTTACTTTGTGTTTAGGCCTCTACCTGAGGCTTTGGCGCCTGGCTCGGGTCCTGGTCTGTGTTATGGATCTCAATTCATAACTACAGGCCACTCCTGAACCTCTAAATGATTTGGCATTCTTCACACTGTACTTCAAAACATGAATTTTGAATTACATTTCCTCAATTATTTTCAATGGATATGTAATATTTAAAAAGTTGAAGCCTTTCTTAATATATTAGACCACACAATTCTCCATCTGGAGAGTGAAAATAATTACAGTCTATGGAAACATTTTTTATGATATTAAAATGCTGCATGTGGTTGACATTGTTTTCAGGGTCAGCAGAGTTAAGTTCAGTTAGAGAAGAAAGGTTTTTTCATTTTGATAATTTGAGAACACTCTTCTAAGGGAGAGAATGATGTCAGTGATACTGCTTCTTTTATGTTGAAAGATAAAGAAAAGTTTTACTTTTATCAGACTCAGAAAGAAGTGACACTCCACTAAATATTTAAAGAGGGTCTTATACACCTTAGAAAAGGTTTGAATGAATTCTTTGTGGAAATAGCATCTACAGAGAAAAGAGGAAATACATTAAACTTTAGCATTTATTGTAGTTTATTATAAGAATTTATATGAGACGATGAATATCATTTAATATACCATATAGTAGCATACATTTTAATACATTTAGAGAACATATTCTGAAACTCTATTCTGGTGAAGTATGACACTGCTCTGAGAATAAAACTGGCTCATTTTTACCCTAGCCCTGAATATTTTTTTTCTTCAGCAATGATTTAAATGGCTTTTAGGCACTCACTCAAGGAGTTTTATACATTACTCTGCCCATGATAAAAAATGTGTACTGATCTCCAAGTCTGACTTTATTTCATTGCTAAGCTCCTTACCAACTAGATTTGACATCACTGTATTTGTCTATGCTCTTCAGGCTTTTAATTTAGGTGGGAAATACAATGCCACACCATTTCAGACTTTAGGACATAATTATCTTTCTCTTCTCAGAACCAACTTCTACAAAGGATCCGAGGATTGTGTGTGATGGAAACTGAAGACGCAGTACTCAAGGGTCTATGAGAACGCTGAAAAGACAAATTTCTGCTCTGTGAATTAGGGATGCATGCAGAAAGAAGGACAGCCTGGTCAACATGGTTCAGAAAAGCACAGAGGATAAAACGAAGCCGTTGTTTCTGCTTCCTGTTTCTTCTCAGATTTGTCTCAGTCAACCACCACATTTTTGGAGAAGGGAACTGTTTTGAGGCTCAGAAAGAGAAATCTTTATATAGTGGTGACTTTGTCTTTTCCATTTAATTCAACTTTGCTTAGTAAATAACCATGCAAAAAGACCCAAGTATAGATTTTAATAAAGGTGATGATTTATAAGAGCCATTCTGTAAGACTAAACATGACTTTGACATTTTGCTGTTAATATAGAATCTCATAAAGGGCACCTGGGTGGCTCAGTCAGTTAAGTGTCGAACTCTTGATTTCAGCTCAGGTCATGATCTCAGGGTCCTGAGATCGAGCCGCTAATTGGGCTCCATACTGGGCATGGAGTATGCTTAAGATTTTATCGCCCCTTCTCCTCCCCCACCCCTCAACTGCGCGCTCTCTTTCTCTCTCTCTCTAAAAAAAAAAAAAGAAAAAAAAGAGAATCTCATAAATCCTAGATGCAAAATAGAGTGAGAATCCTGTTTTTGTTTTGCTTTTTATACTTGGCATAAGTATATTTGGTTCTTAAGCTCGGTGGCACATTTGGATCACATGAGCAGGTTTAGAAATCCTAATGTATAGGCCTTATTACATACCAATTTAAATCAATATCTCTAAGTGTGAACCAGAACGCAGTATTTTTTAAAAAATTTCTCAGATGATATCAATGTGCAGCCAATGTTCATAAACATTAATATAAATCATTCCTTGGAAAGTAGAGCTAAAGATTACTTTAAATAAATAGTATTATTATCTTATGAAAACATTAAGATGTACAGAAAATATATCAATTTTAATTTAAAAGTTGCATGGATCAAATTTAACCACTCCTCATGTACACTTCAAAAGATTTAATTTTCCAATTTTCCAATTGAATTGATACTACAAACTCTCTAGAGAATTTGCAAGGATTATAAATAATGGATAATGTCAACCATATAATTAGTGAATAAATAGCTGCACATGAAACAGAAGTGATTTTGGTATATTCTCAGATAAAATTATATCTTCTAATGCACATCTCCTTTCCCTCTATACCTTGGCTTTTTTTTTTTTTTTCTGCCATCAAAAACTTAATGTTGGTGGTGGCAAAGGGGGAAGGGAGATAAACTTATCCCAACCTTCCATTTCTATGTTTTAGGTGAAGTTGATACTTCTCTGTCTGTGAGATCAGGTCTGGCCAAAATAGTACACCCTATTCCAGAAATACTATGTTTGGTCCAGAGAGAGGAATTTAACCCAGTGTAGGCCAATGAGAATCAGTACCCAAAATTTGTTCAAACTGCTCAAACACAGGAAATTCCCACCATGTTGGTGTGGTGGTGCAAAGATGTAGGGCTGGACTCTTGTCAGCCATATTGCTATCAAATAGATTCTAGTAACAAATAGGAGAGTAGAATTGGTGTAAGTAGAGAGACCAGATCCTGGTGGATTTATGAAAGTCCCTTGATGAAGTGGTTCCTCAAGCTAAATAAATTCATGAGCTACCAATGTATTTTTTTCCTCTTTTCCTTTCTTTCTTTTTTTTTCTTTCTTTTTTTTTTTTTTTTTTTTTTTACCTCCCTTTGGGTCAATCTATAGCCTAGATTGCATTTTTTGAAACCTTCAGCAAAAAGATTCCTAAATATATACACATTAAAAAATATCTTTTATTATTTTTCTACCCTTGTATGTCTTTATAATTAATGATCTGAAAATAGATAACTACTTATAGTTCACAAAACAAATCATTAATGTATGGCCTT
This sequence comes from Neomonachus schauinslandi, assembly GCF_002201575.2. Taxonomy (NCBI): domain Eukaryota; kingdom Metazoa; phylum Chordata; class Mammalia; order Carnivora; family Phocidae; genus Neomonachus; species Neomonachus schauinslandi. The sequence goes on from NC_058404.1 coordinate 180,898,094, forward strand.
CTTTCTTTATATGTGCTTTATTTCTACCACACAGAATAGCTTTCACTTATCTTTCTTCTTGAGAAATCATGTCTCTGCAAAAATTTATATCAGATATTAAATCCTTATTCTTGCTGCAATGTCCAGTAAGAATTATTTCCTTCTCTTCTTGATTAACTTTGACTTACATTAGGTAATCTTACTGTATATCTGAAAACGAGATCATGACTTACTCATCTTTTAACTTCCACATTTAGTGCAATGGCTAGTATAGACAACAATCTCTATTAATATTTTTGAATTAACTGAACTGACTTCCCCCAAGTTAATAAAATGGTCATATTGGCTTCATGAGTACAATTGCAATATTCACAACAAAGGCAGCAATGTCTCAAATGTTTGACAATGCCTGAAAATTTGCATTTCATTCCAGGTGTGGCCCTTTTGGAGGAAGAGAAGAAATAACAGCAAATTAGAATATTCCTATAAGAAATTATCTGGCTGAATCACTGAAATTGTGTTTTTAAAGCAACTGAAGAAACTTGAGATACCTATTCTGATGGTTGTTTTTAACATTTGAAGAACAGTCCTATGTTGAACTAGAGAACAAAACTAAAACCAGTGGCAAGATTTATAAAGAAATTGGGAGCATATGTAAGATATGTCAAACAATTAAAAAGATACACCTGGAACAAGTAGAAAGATACACTCTTCATCTTCAGAGAGGGTGAAGTTCTTTGTCCTTTAAAAAACTCTTAAAGAAAGAAGAGAGGTAGATGGGAGAATTTGTAGAAAACCTTTGCACCTCTAAATTTTTTTGATTCAATGATGCATTATGAATATTACTGACCTAGGAATTAAGAGACCAAGACAACACCCAAGTAGTAATGATCAGGTAGTTGTGCACACATTTTATTGTCTCATTTGCTAGTGAGTGGATAGGATCTAAATGATCTGCAATATTTTTCCCAGCTTAAGACTTCTATACTTTTGTCTTCATTTCTTTTCATCTATAGTACATCTTTGCTTGAATTTTTCTTAATCTTAATCAATATTTTACCTTGATGAGCAGTCTGGAATCAAATTAGAAAAAATGTACATATAACTGAAAATGTTTAACTGTATGTATGAATGAAAGTGAACTATTAACATACAAATTAAGAGTTTTAAGTATCTAGGATAAAAGTAAAACTTTAATTTGCATGCATTTAAAATTATTCCATAATTAGTAATTAGCAGAACATATATCTAACATCTATTTAAGTTTATTAAATTTTATTTTCCACCAATTTGGGAGCATAGGCTTTAAAATTATATTTTTCACTTCTAAACAAAAGCAATCTAGATATCATAAATATTAATTGTGGGGTTTGAAAAGAATAGGAAAATTATACCACTAAGTTTGCATTGACTTTATGAAGAAAAATATTAGAAATCTACAATAAATCATTTAAGTTTTTAAATAAGAAATTGAGAAACAATACAGGCATATCAGAAAGATAACAATAATACATATCTAATCATGTGATCATTATGCAACTTTAAGTAAACATTATAGAACACAATTGGGTGATTGGTTTAAAATTAGAGAATTCTATAAATCTCAGACTGGAAAAGACTATGTTAACACAAACATCTTGCCTTAAAAACAGATACTTGCAGTAGTTCCTTGAGAAATTTTATACAAATGTGGGCAGAGGGAATCAGTTACTGTTTTAAGCATTGTTACACAAGTTTCCATGCTACAAATTGTTTAAGAATGCAATTGGTTCTTGGGGGGATGTTTTGCTCTATTTAACATTTTTTTTTATAAATGATCTAAAAGAAAGAATGTGAATGTGGCTTGCTAAGGATTTTGATCTCTCCCACATGCTGAAATATCAAGTCAATAAAACTCTATTTCAAAATTTCACTGTCAGTGTGAGTGGGCAGGCAATAGGGGGAAATCTAAAGTCATAACTTTTTTTGGAAAATAATTGAAATCACATTACATGAAGATAAAATTTGGTGGAGCTAATTTGACCCTCCCCACTCTCCCACCTCCTACCACTTACCAATAACAAAAAACTTTCAAACGTTTAAAAATAATTCCCTCAAGTTACTGTTGAAATATGGTAATTTGGCCTAAAAGGACAGTATGATAATAGGTCTTACTGGGAAAGATATGGGAAATAAATAGAATTGTAATAGTCATAATAGTAAACATTGAACATCTACTTTGTGTCAGACTTGCAGACATTCTGTGAACATTGAAATCTCATGAAAATCCTTAGAGTTCCCAGTTTCTATCTGCGGAAATCGAGCCTTTCTCATAGTTGAAAACAGCAGTTCTCACCTAGATATATCAGGCAAATAAAACTAGAAACATTTTTGGTTGTCACAACCGGGAATGTGGGGAAAAGGCACTACTGATACATGGTGGGTAGAAACAGGGATGCTGTTAAACATCCAACAATGCATAACGCAGCCCCTGTCCCTACACCAAAAAAATTACCTGGCCCATAATGATGTAAGTAGTGCCAACATTGAAAAACCCTGTCTAGGAAACAAGCCTGAGAATTTGTCCTGCAACTCTTACGCTTTGTATTTGCAGTTTCGCTTCAAACAGGCAAAGGTTATAAAGATCAATAATGGGGTACGGAGACTTTGACATAAAGCAAGCTGAAATAGAGAGAATTTTATTTTACCTTATGAATTCAATAAAAAATATATAAAATGCTGAATTCAGTGATGAGTAAACCTGGAACCTACCTTCAAGGCTTTTGAAATCGCTTAGAGTTGAGTAGATGCAAAAAAAAAAAAAAAAAAAAAGACATACAGTAGAAGGAAGTAAATCAATAAAATAAGTCTAAATACTTGGAGTTCCAAGTAGGAAGAAAACATATCTGGTTTGAAAATCAAGAATGACTTTATAAAGAAAGCTAGATTTTTTTTTTAACTTGGCCTTAAGGAATAGGTAGATTTTTAATAGAAACAAAAGTGTCTATCTGGGCAACAATTTGAATTCTATCTCCCCTGCCCTCCCCTCAATACAGAAATGATGTAATGTGGACCATGTGTTATTTGGGGAGGAACACAAAGGAAGTGAACTGGTCTGATGAGAAAGGAATAAGGGAAATTTTCCAGGAGTTGTCAATTCTGAATCAGGTGAACGTGGAAAAGTACGTGAAGGACAAATAACTTCAGGCAGAGGAAAAAGCTCACAGAAATCAATGACAACCTGGAAGGAAGTATTCTCTCTGCTTATAATGTCCTTTTCTCCCTACAGAGAAAGCATCAATATCTTTCAGATCTTTGCTCTGAAATTCTTCCTTGGGAAAGCTTTCTTTAATTTCTGTGATTTGATTAAATTCCTCTACCACTAGCATAAATATCACCATGTTCCTCTCTTTTATGCCACTTGTCACGGTACAATTTTATATTTATTTGTTTTCTGATGAATAGCTGTCTCCCCAGCAGACTGTGAGAACCATAAAGTCAGGGACCAGGTCCAGCTTCGTTCACCCAGTACAGAGCACAATAGTTTCCAGAGAGCTGGTGCACAATGAGTATTTATGGGAAAAGTGAGATATGTAAAATAATGAAGTAAGACACAAAATAATATGGTTGGACTGTTAAGTATAACATATAACAAGATGGATTTTGATTTGGAAGAGAATAATGATACTGATTAAGAAAAGTTCTTACTTGTTTTGTTAAAAATGCTGAACATCATCCTAGAGGTACCTGGGGGCTCTGTCAGTTAAGCATCCACCTTTGGCTCAGGTGATGATCTCAGGGTCCTGGGATCGAGCCCCCCTGCCCCCCAGGGGCTCTCTGTTCAGTGGGGTGCCTACTTCTCCCTTTCCCTCTGTCCCTTTCCCCACACCACTCATGCGCAGGTATTCTCTCTCTCTCTCTCAAATAAATAAATAAAATCTTAAAAAAAAAAAAACAAAAACCTGAACCTTGTCCTATAAGCAATGGAAATCTACTAGAATATTTTATCAAGCATTGGGGATTCACAATCATACTTTTACCTTACATGGTTGATTTTAACAATATTTTAAAGGATGGATTTAGGCATGGGAATAATAATAAAAGATAGGTAAATAATCACACAAATATTATTTTTGTCTAGAGGTGAAATGATTAATCCCTTAGAAGAAATGTGCTATAATATGCATTAGAAGAACTCTGTTTCTGAATTTCAGCTTAGGCATGAAAGGTTAACTAGACCCAAAGTATGGAAGACTTTTCATATAGCAACTGATACCATTCAAGATAAGTAGAAAACGACTGTGTTCAATTATTTTTCCTAAATGTCTATTATGTTTCCAAAATGATCATGGTGCCACTGTGTATGGATATAGATCATTTATGTATGTTATTACTCCTCCGAGATACTCTTCTTCGGAGATAATTTATGACAAATCCATCAGTGCATTGTTGTGCTCTAAATAAAATATATTCCTCAAGCATAAAGTCATATCCCGTCTTTATAAATGATGGTGCAAGAAAAAACTAATTACATGATGTATCTTGAAAATCTTAAGACAATTTATTACGGTGGATTTGATTTTAAATTGGAATCATAAATTATATATAGCACTAAAAATTATAAGGTTTAATGATGAGCTTTACAGTAATGCTCATCTGAGACAAATGTTGCCATAAAAACCTAAATCAGCATTTAATGAGTTGACAGAAGCTGGAGAATATGAGAGCAGTGCTAGTTGAGAAAGACTTCAAAGACCTGTAGAGAGAACCCAAGTCAGAAGGTAAAAATCTGCACCTCCTCCGTTCAACCCCCGGGCATAGAAAGGCTCTCAAATTCCATCTCTTCAAGGTATATAAAAGACTCTGCCTCTGAGGGGACAGTCTTGATCTGTGCACAAACTAGCCTTTCATTTTTTAATGCTCCAAATGAGACAAAGAATTAGTAGTTATAGCATCTGTCCCTGCACATGCCAAACAAAAGATAAATCCTGTATTTAGTGTAGTTGTACACAAAGGAGAGAATTATCCAGAAATGTAAATCGCCAAAAAAAAAAAAAAAAAAAGTTTCCTGGAGGGTTAATAACAGGTCAGTAATTACTCTGTAAAAGAAGGAGACAGAATTCTATGGAGGATCCGACCCACCCTGTTAGACCCACACTGTTTACTTTGGGGAAAGTCATTTAATTTCAATGGGAAATTATGTTTTCTGGCTGCAATCTCTATTAAATATTTAATTAAAGTTAATGGAAAACCTCCTTTTAAAAAAGCAATCAAACACTAGAACGCTAGAAAATGTGTTTTACCTCCTTTTGGCTGTTACTGTTCTGAAAATAACAGATCATTATTGTCCTCAATGTTAGGAAAAATCCAAATGGAAATATATTAACCATGTCATCGTCCAAAGCTGAGTAATATGCAGGAAGGGAAATAATCTATTTTTCAAATAATATAGAACATAACACTTTATGGCAATATTTTATAGGGAAATGGAGAAATTTCAGTAGTGGTTATTTACGTTATTATACCCTTTTGGTATTGACCATCTAAAGGCATTACGTATGCAGGGAAATTTTATCTGGTTCAGATGGCAAGATAAGTGAAAAGATTTCATTGTAAAAAGTGCTCAGTGAGCCAAGCTTCAAAGGATAATGAGTATCTAGTACCTCCTTGGATATTAAATTAAGACTTCTCTGTTCTCTTTGACAGTGCCAGGAGGAAATCTGCACTTTCAGGCTTCTGGACTTGTGGGTATATTTAGAAACTCACAATGGGAGAGATTCAAAGGCCTGGATATGTCTTTACACCTCCCAAGCTGCAAGCAGCATGATGGGAGTGGTGACTTGTTTTGTTTTTGTTTTTGTTTTTATTTTTAACTTTAAGAACCGATACAAACAGGAGTATGTCCATCCTATTTATTTTTGAATCAGTCGTGCCCAGTACAGTGACTCTCATAGTGAGAACTCAATAAAATATTTTTGAATGAATAAATATATTTTAGCCAGATTTTTTTAAAGGTTTTATTTATTTATTTGACAGAGAGAGACACAGGGAGAGAGGGAACACAAGCAGGGTAAGTGGGAGAGGGAGAAGCAGGCTTCCGGCTGAGTGGGGAGCCTAATGCGGGGCTCGATTCCAGCACCGTGGGATCATGACCTGAGCCGAAGGCAGACGCTTAACAACTGAGCCACCCAGGTGCCCCTTAGTCAGATTTTTTTATATTAGAAATAAATGGGTTTGGGGACGCCTGGGTGGCTTAGTTAAGCCTCTGCCTTGGGCTCAGGTCCTCATCTCAGAGCCCTGGGATTGAGCCCTATATCAGAGTCTCCTCTGCTTCTCCCTCTCCCTCTGCCCCTTCACCAGCTTGTGCTCTCTCTCTTGCTCACTCTCTCTCCCTCTCAAATAAATAAATAAAATATTTTTAAAAAAAGAAGTAGATGGGTTTCATACAATGCTGTGGTATGGTGTGTGTGAGTGTGTGTGTGTGTGTTTAAAGCAATACTTTCTCCATTGACTCTCTTAACTAATTTTCTTTTTCCTAAAATCATGATAACACAGAGGAATTGGAGGGATAAATGCATACCTCTAAAATAGGCAAAAGAGTCCACTAAAGTAACTGGAGGAAAAGAATGGCCTAAATGTTATAAACAATCAGTGTTAGCGTTTGTAAGTTTAGTCCACGCCGCAGGGTAGAAACAGAGAAGGGAAAGCAGTGCAAGAAAGATGGATGTGAGTATCGTACTGTTCAGCTTACCATCCTTTCTCCCATTGAAATTACTCCTCTGTATTTTATCAGGTTAGAAATTGACTGGCCACATCCGAAAATTAGGAAATGAACTTTTCTCTGAAAACTTGCAAACTCCGATTTTCTCTAGAATAGAGATAATTAGGTGGACTTCCTTGTCCCAGTTCTCTTAAATTGGACTTAACTCAAAACCTATTATGTTAGTAGAGTATTTAATTGAGAGAAGTATTTCCCAATCTAGCAAGGATATGAAAACAAGACGTCAAGGACAAAAAGCAAGATTTGTGGCAGGTAGAAGAGGGGACAGAAATGAGATGAGAAGAGAATGGGCTAAAAGGTTAATGTGCCACCAGACTAGAAATTCAAGTAAGAAAGCACAGAAAAGAAAGTTTGAGAAAGAAGAGCAGAAGGAGAGAAAAGTAAATAATAATGAAAATACAGGTGTAAGTACAGATAAATTTCAAAAAGACAAAATGCTTGTATTTGTTTATATTTTTTAAAAAGATCAACTGCAAAAGGAAACATTTTAGCAATATGAAAAAAATTATATAATGTATTTTGGAAAAAAAAAAAGTTAAAAGTTGTTCATGACTTGGTGCCCAAGAATCAAACACCACTTTCTTTAAAACCATCAGGTATCATAAACACAGAAATTTTGACAAGCATTTATTTTTATGGGGGGTATAAATAGAATGGGAAGACCTACTTTAAATCCTTTTTACCTTAAGGAAGAGCCCTGAGAGCAGGCAAACTTTGAGTCATCCCATTTTCTTCATTCATGCATACCCATGTGATTCCTATTGACATACCTCCAAATCATACCCCATTTCATTCATTTTTCTCTGTCTTCTTATATTAAAACAATCCTATGCCATCCCCTCATGAAGAGATTTTAACTGGACTTTTTATTTACATTCCTTCTAAATTCTATGCAATCTCATCTTCAAATAGCTACCACCAGATCTTTAAAACTATAAAATAGATTAAATTAATTCTTTATTTTAAAACAATTCCGTGATTTTCAATCATACTAAAAAGAGCCAAAACTCTTTCTTCTGACTTACAAAGCTTCGTGGATTGCAATGCTGTTTACAATCATCTGCTCTCTCCTCTATAAGATTATGCTATTCCTATCTTCATCTCTCCTGCCCATAAGGGAGATACACATACACATGCTGTTGCTCAGTTTGGAAATTAACACTTTTTTGGGCAAAGAAAACACAGACAACAATCAGACACCTAGGTATATAAGCGAGGCAAGAACAAGATAAGCATCTACTCCTGTCTTTTCACCCAGCCAAGGCCCTATTCACTCATGCCGTAGCCTAAAACCTAAACAATATGTATCATATATTTGCGAGACCCAGGGATCATAAATTAAAATCTTGGGGTCTACCCTACAGAGTGCACCACAGGACAGCAGTTCAGTGTTCTTTTCACTTTAACGGCAAATGTTAGAGACTTTGTCCTGTGGTGGTCTTCTGTGCACTGTTGGTTACAGTGGCAACATAGGGGCTGTTGGTGGAGTACACAGGCTTTCTTTCATGGGTAGAGAGAGAAGACAGCAAGTTTAGAAGCAAAGCATTTCTGTTTGGGGGAATTAGCTACCTGGGGTTGCTGAACTAGAAGAGGAAGGATATGTCAAAAAGGACATGGCATCTGGGGCACCTGAGTGGTGTAGTTGGTTGGGCACCCAACTCTTGGTTTTGGCTCAGGTCATGATCTCAGGGTCCTGGGATTGAACCCCTAGTTGGGCTCCACACTCAGCACAGAATCTGTTTAAGACTCTCTCCTTCTGCCCCTTTCCCCCACTTCCTCTCTCTCTAAAACAAATAAATCTTTAAAAAAAAAAAAAAAAAGACACGGCATCTGACTTCAGAATTGAGAGAAAACCTCTGATGAGTCCCCAGAACTGTTTGAATATGTATGTATTCATTCATTCATTCATTCATTCATTCATTCTGAGGGGGCTCAAATCACAGGATTCCTTCTTACAAGAATTGGGACTAAAGTATTTCCCCATGAGATGAGGCATAATATAAATAGACCCTACCTGTTTTAGTATATATTATTATTCTTACCAAAATCAACTTCACCCGATTTAGGTAAAAACAGGTATTTACCAAACCTCCAGCAGCAAAATAATTTTATTTTGCCTGTGTGTAGTTTGGTAAAGTTTATATTAGCATTTACTTTATCCAGCATTTAAAGTAATGGGCTGTTGTGATTATCCAACACAACAGTCTGAAGTTTAAGGGACTCTTTTAAGTAAATCTGAGTGAGAATGTTCATAAGTGCTTGTGAATTGAAGCTGCAAGTGGCTTAATCTAAATCACAGCATGGGTAATTGGAGTAAATCCTCTGCACATAGCCAACAATTCACCAGAGGCCAGATCTGTGGCAATCTTGTTCTCTAGCCTGGAATTGTGAATGGGGCTTCTAAAAAAGGCATTTTGCAACTGTGAGCTCAGAGTGGCTTTAATTTCTGATTACGTTATCTCTAAATTAAAAATACTTTTTCATCAAATAAAATATAGATCATTATTTCTTTAATAATAATAAATTAATAGTAAAATGACATATAAAAATAACTTGAAGCATAGTCTGATTTAAGCTGTCATAAATGCTTAAAGCAATATTTAGGCCTAGTTTTTGATGGGAGTGTTGAAATTTTAATTTTTTTAATTTTTTTTAAAGATTTTATTTATTTATTTGTCAGAGAGAGAGAGCACAAGCAGGGGGAGTGGCAGGCAGAGGGAGAAGCAGACTCCCTCCTGAGCAAGGAGCCTAATGTGGGACCGGATCCCAGGACCCTAGGATCATGACTTGAGCCGAAGGCAGACGCTTAACCAATTGAGCCACCCAGGTGTCCTGACTGTTGAAATTTTTAATTTGGCTAGGTTAAATATGTCATGAATTGAAGTTAAGAACTGAAGATTTAAGTAAGTGGCGTTGTCATTTTATAGGGTACTTGGGGTAAATACAAGAAGCAGTTTTGTGATGTCAACACTGAGTTACAGACTAGTTTCATCACACAACAAATATGAATGTTATGAACATCAATAAATTATTAAACATATGTGCATTCTTGCATTTTGGATATGCAGTATGCAACCACTGTGTGCCAGATGCCATGTGGATAAGCATTTGATGAATTAGAAGATAAATGAATTTTGGCTCCTAATATATTTTCCTCTAGTTCAAGGGGTCTGGGCCCATTGCTGAGGATATGGATGGATTTGTAACATGGACTAGATGGGGACTGTTTCAATTTGAAAGAAGAGGTGTACTGTAGAATATATGTACCAAGATATGCCAAAAGGGGAATAAGATACAGTTTCCAAAATGGCTTTAAGACATCATTAGTAAAAATTTAACCTAATCAGGTAAAGATGTTAAATACGTCTCTCACCCATGCCATATGCTGATCGTTCCATCCAACTAATGTCAAGTTTCAATATATAAGGAATAGAGATTTTTTTTTCCTGCGGCACATTATCATCAAGTATAACAATCTAGTGGTCAAAAATATGTATTTTTAGAGTCTGTGCATGAACTGTCTCTCTTCCTCAGCCAGTACTCATTTCTCTTCAACTCTATGTATTCCCAACACTGTAACATCAGTACTTGCTAGTGATGACTAGATGTTAATTAGAATTAACAGCCTCAAGAAAGCCTGTAACAAATAGTGCTATGTTGACACATGATCTTTTGCTGCTCTTGCAGATTTTTTTTTCCGTTGGTTTGATTTTGTTAGATATTGTCAAATTTATTGCATTATCTTGGATTTATTTTCTTACTATTAACTGTGGGGGATTCTATACAACTCTTCTCAGTTTTAGAATGAGAATTGAATTTAATCCTTAGACCCCCTGTACCGTGATTGTCAAATCTAGTAAAGCAGGAGTCTTCTGGTACTCCAAGATGCTCAAGTATATAAACTAATATACCTAGTGAAGGTGCCTGATTCCCACTCATTGTCATTTACAGTGTGACTATCACACTATTGGATTCCGCAGAGCACTGAGCACAGCATGAAATAATGCCAGTAAGGATTTGGCTTGTCAGGAAAAATCTCAGCCTCTAATTTGTTGGCAAAGCATAATGGGCACTCAAGTATGTGTAAATGTATACATTTGTATACAAACTCACTGCCTCTTTATAACCCATGCTCTATTTCTTCCATAGACATTTCCCAATATATTCTCTAAGTCTCTCTCTGTCTTGTTCTTTCTTTCTACCTCACCGATAATTCTTTACTACATCTAAGATGTAACAGATACAACTCTAAATATGGAGGTGTATCCATCAAAGGTGCTAAAGAGGTGGGTTTATAGTCCAATGTGCTACTGAAAAAATTTCCTAAAAATAAATGGACTGCCCTGAAGGAACAGAGCCCACGTATACTTCTCTCAAAATGAGAGTAGACAAAAAATAAGATGAAGAACTTCAAGTTCCCCTACGTCAATGTTAAGGTAAGTTGGTATATTGCAGAATCTTCTTACAAATTTCCCCAAGTTTGTCCTTCCCTACCAATAGATACAAGCCAGGCTCTCTATATAAGGTCTTAGCAGGGCCAGATACTCAGAAGAAAACTTATTTTGACCTGAAATGTCAAGGCATAATTCTGTGGTTTGTAAGATGCTTTTAAAACTCTACTGTGGTATGTAATGTGCATCCCTGAGCTGCTTTTGAAGCATATTCTCACACGGTAAACCTCTAGTAAATCTCATCTGCTCTCTCCACATTTCTTCATGAGGGTCTAACTGTCATTAAAGGTTCTAATACACAGATCAGCTTATGCCTACGAAACATGAGCTAGAGAAATAGGAGAGAGTGAATCAATAATTCAACAAAGTATGCAAGACAGTATACCTTAATTCTCATCTGCAGAGGACATTTTTTATCCTTTAAAGTTTTTGAGTTCTGTAGGCAAAGCTAATTCCTCTCTCCCTGTCATCCACATTCATTCTGAGATGATGAACTGGGAAGTGCAATCATCCACTTAAACACAAGACACTATGAAGTAGGGAAATGAAACTTTTAGCATGATCAGGAAAAAGGACTATAGATACCAAAAGTGGAAGTTGTACAAATTGTGCATAAATCCATTAGCCCTAACCATCATGTAAAACACGAAGACCAACAAGCAAAATACAAGATACAAGACAGATATTAATTTTATATATTTCCTGTGGATAAAGAAAAACTCAAAGGATTTAAGGATTTTTTTTTTCTTAAACTACAGTTTTCTCTGAGAATCCATATACCCCTCACAACAGAAAAGCAAAAAGCAAACCCAAGACAAAAAACAGGCACATATATGATCTCAGACACAGTGGGAATGAAATGTAAAAAACAGCTTTTTGGTAAACTCTTTTCAAAGTAATACATGACCATATAGTTGTTGGTATTCAACTTAATCATTTCCTATCTGCATCATAATGTGCTCCTTTTAATTGATAGATATTTCTAAATTCATGAAACTGTTTTACTATTAGAGATATTTTCAGATATTAAAGAAAAAAGGTTTTTAATTCTTTGTATCTTTACAAAAATACAATATTCCAGTTTATTTTACCCCCAAATTGGGGAACTCTGGGGCTACTGTTAAAGAAAATGCATTGTCAGGTACTGTGAAACATTTTGGTCATGGCTTAATCAGTATTTATAACCTTGCAATGTGATAAACCTTGAAGTGGTCATGTGATTATATTATACGAAGGCTGTGCAGGGACTCAATCTTGAGAGATGCAAAAAATGCACAGTCAGAAACATAAGTGAGAATTAATCTATTCTGAAAAGAATGCAAAAGAAACAGTTGGGGTCAAACGAGTAAAAGATGAAGGGAGAAGTATAAGCATACAAGCTTGCCTACTGTGAGAAGCCTGGAGGCAGAAGGCTGCCTATAGGCTTAATATTTTTTCAAGTCACTTTCCAGTCAGTTGCTATCTCTTAGGTAAATAACGTAACATCAATGATTTTTTGAATCTGAGCTCCTGGTATTACTCTCCCACACCCAGCTCAACCTGCTCCTCCGGTAACCTTCATTATCTCAGTAGATGGAAACTCTTATCCTCCAAGTGTTCCGGACCAAACCCTTAGAGCCATCCATGACTCTCTCCTTCTTTCACACTTTATATTCCACCCACTTGCAAATTCTCTAAGCTCTACTTTCAATATTATCAAAATATATGCAGAAAGTGAACACTTCTCATGATCTCCCCCACCTCTGATCTTCCTCTGATCCAAGTCATCATCATCAGTCAATGGGATTATGGAGGTAGCCTCCCAACTGGTCTCACCTCTTCCCTTCTGGCCCTCCATTCACTCTTCTCCATCCCCCTGTCTTACTGTCTCAACACAGTTAGTCAGAATGATTCTGTTACAGCATGAGTAAGATCCTTCATTCCTCTACTGAAGACTGCCAATGGCTCCCCATTTTAGTGTGAGTGAAAACCAAAGTTTTGCCAATGAGCTGTGACAGTCTAACTCTATCTCCCAACCTCCAGCCCCACTCTCTCTAAGAAACCATGTCCTATTTCATTACTGTTGTTTATTCCATTGCAGGCATATCAGTTCACTTGAATAGCACTGATGATTCCTTCTTCCTGGAATATTACTTCCAACCCCTTACCCCAATATCTACATGGGTCACTGCCTCTGCCTCTTCTGGCTTTTGCTCACATGTCACCTTCTCAGTAAGTTATTCCTTGACCACAGTGCTTAAGATTTTAATTCTGCTTTCACCCCAGAACTCCCTACCACCATCTTTTTTTGTTGGTTTGTTTTTTTCTCTCTTAAGCTTAAATATTCTGTTAAGGATAGGGTGCCTGGGTGGCTCAGTTGGTTAAGCGACTGCCTTCAACTCAGGTCATGATCCCAGGGTCCTGGGATCGAGTCCCGCATCGGGCTCCCTGCTCTGCGGGGAGCCTGCTTCTCCCTCTCCCACTCCCCCTGCTTGTGTTCCCTCTCTCGCTGTGGCTCTCTCTGTCAAATAAATAAATAAAATCTTTAAAAAAAATATTCTGTTAAGGATAAAAAATTGTCTTGACAATTTTCATGGACAGTCCAGGAAATTTTTTAGTGGAAGTAGTTACTATAAATCAATCCTTTAGCAAATAACCTCTCTTTCTTCCTCTTCAGAATTATTCTTTCTGCTAAGTTCCCCAAATATGGGGTGTCTGGGTGGCTCAGTCACTTAAGCATCTGCCTTTGGCTCAGGTCATGATCCCAGAGTCCTGGGATCAGCCCCGCAATGGACTCCCTGTTCAGTTGGAATTCTGCTTCTCCCTATCCCGCTGCCCCTCCCCATGGCTTATGCTCTCTCGCACTTGCTCTCTCTCTCTAAAATGAATAAATAAAATCTATAAAAAAAAATAAGTACCCTAAATGTTATCAGTTTTACCAAGTTATTTGGTTTTTATGTCTCTCGTCCCTCAAATATAAGTTCCATGATAACAAGGATTTTTGCCTCTTTTATTAACTACAATATGCCCAACATTTAGAGATGTGCTTTGGAATCCGTTACTGTTCTATAAAAAAGTTGAACAATGGCACTTTGGGTTCTATTATTTTAATGCATGATAATAGGTTTATTTTGTTTGTTCTTTCACTTAATATATTATACTATTAGGTGTCAGGCCTCAGGAAATAAGGGAGACATGAACATGAGCACAGGAAAATTCCAGGCTTCAAAAATTCCAGATATTTTTCACTTGGTGTTTCTGCTGAAAGTGTTTATATGGGTCACGATATCTCTTTCTTCCTCTTCTATCCCCAAACCTCCTGAATGCAAATTTTTTACTATTTTGGTTCATTTTTTTTGTGGGCCTTTTACTTAATATAGGGCCTGGATATTCATGGACATTTAGTAAGTATTTTGGTACAAATGAACAAGCCTTAGATATAGTGTCTGTAAAATGAGGAAGCTGGTCTAAAATAGGATTCCTCAGTTGACAATATTGTTATTTGGGCTACACACTGGATGCCAGTAGCACCCATATCAGCCCTCAGTCGCGGCAATCCAAAATGTCTCCAACTGTCCCCTGGAAGCAAACTCACCTACAGCTGAAAATCACTGGTCTTGAAGATTCTAACATTTTATAAAATGGGACTTTGAACTTCTCATCAACTATTCTAATGGATCACCCAGGCTTCTTATTCTCTCTCCTGTTATCCTGATTTCAACTACCAAAGATTTGCTGCCATCCACATGCCAGAATAAAAAGATGAAACATCAGTGAGTTGCTCTACATTGTCCTGGTTTACAGTTAATGAGTATAGCTTTAATGTTTCTGTACTTACTGCTCTTTTTAAATTATCTCTGCCATCACTCACTATTAAGGATATTGCTTTCTTATTATATGTGCAGAGGTAATATTTAAACTGCCAAGCACATTGAGGTGAATTGGCCTGCATGTTGAAATAGGAAACCATAATACATATCAAAAAGCTAATGAAATAAACACTTCATTTTCTCTGATGTTATCCAGTTCTCAAGAGACTCTTGACTGGTAGCTTATCCCAGATTAAAAAAGTAATAATAAAATTATCAAGCTATCACAGCAAGAATATCAAACATTTTGCATTTGTGTCTTCAAATTTGTGAAATAAAAATGAGTATAATGTCCTGTTTGTCAAGACATGGTGTGCCCACTGAATGAAACAGTGCATATAGGGGGAAAAATCTTTTTATCAACTATCTTTTTCTTTTATAATGCTTCAAAGTATTAATCAGCAAAAAACTGAAACTAATTCTTCAGTGAAGTTCACTCTCTGGAGGACCACAATCAAATGATTCTAGAGACATTTCAATTTAGTGTTCTTCAAGTTCCCATTAAGTCACAGGGAAACTGGAATGTTGTTAGCTCAGTATTTGCTGGCTGGGGAGGACATAGCACATCTCTAGAGTCAATCATCAATTTGAAAGTATACAAGAAGTGAAAGATTTTCACCCTCATGTCCCTCTTTATCTTATTTCTGCCTCCCCATTACCCATATCATAAGCAGAACAATTATTAGTCAAAACTATAGAACTAAAGTTGGTCTAGGAGTGGAAATTTGTTGTTTAGATTTGTACTTTGGTTCCTGTATCTATCAGGATAGACTAGCATATGTTACTACAGCAAATGACTTCCACAATGTTTTTTTTTGTTTGTTTGTTTTAAGATTGTATTTATCCTTTTGAGAGGGAGAAAGAGAGAGAGAACAAGGGGGAGGAAAGGGGCAGAGGGAGAGGGATAAGCAGATTCCCCGCTAAGCAGGGACCCCAAAACAGGGCTCCATCCCAGGATCCTGAGATCAGGACCTGAACCCAAGTCAGATGTGCAACTGACTGAGCCACCCAAGAGCCCCCAAACTCCACAGTCCTAGTAGTTTAAAGTAACAAAGACTTGTTTTTCTCATGGTACATATTCATC
This sequence comes from Neomonachus schauinslandi, assembly GCF_002201575.2. NCBI lineage: Eukaryota > Metazoa > Chordata > Mammalia > Carnivora > Phocidae > Neomonachus > Neomonachus schauinslandi. Next base: position 180,914,216 of record NC_058404.1, read on the forward strand.
TTTGTAAGCAGAATAGTCTTCATATTTTCTTCATTTGAGATCCAAGGTGATGGAATCTTCACTATCTGGAACACTGCTGACAGAGAGAGCATGTCAAACTGTGGACTAACACTTAAAGACCACATTTGGTTGGTCAAGTCAAATTGTATGGTTGTGTCTCACTTCAAGTGGAGTTAGAGGCAGCAAACCTTCCACACGCATGCCCAGTAGGAGAAGAGTGAGAAATAAGGCTGAATAGCAGTAATGGCTATCTCAGACTTCCTTGTCCTTCAGAAATGTTCTGCTCTATTGTCATTTCTCCCATCATTCAAACATAGCCTACATATGATTAATCTTTCTGCTTCCAAAATCTCTATGATGATAGAAAAAAAAAAGTGTAATGGATTATGTAATTTCAACAGAGGAAGAACTGCATATATCAACTTTAGACAATGTGTTTTATTTGTCTTTGTAGCCTCAGCACTTACAACAAGGCCTGAAATGAAACTTAGAAGCACTCAATAATGCTTGGTGGAAAAAAGAACAGAATGGATGAATGCGTAATTTTAAAAACACACATTAACAGGAGCTCTGAAAGTTCAGTCTAAAAAATAAGGACATAATTCCTTTAAATTCAGACAGAAAGTGAAAAATATACAATATATAAAGAATGGTATGCCAGAGGACTTTCAGTTGTTTTTTCTGTATCATATTGAAATTTTGGCCTTTAATATCTCTGTTACGAGTCATTCTCTTACTATACATTCTCATCCTGGGTGATATGGTAAAATCATGAGAGTAAAAGCCATATCTATAGCTTGTTTTTTTCATTATGGTGTAGACAATACCTTGATCAAGGCTCATACATAATTGACAATCAAGGAAAATTTGTTGAATAATTTCCTTCATTACTGAGACTGAAGACATTCTCCATATAATTATAATCCCCAATTCTATAGATCCAATCTATATCCCTCTCTTAATCTCAAATATGTATATATATATATACATATATATATACATATATATATATGTATATATACATATATATATATACACACATACATATATGTGTGGGTGTGTGTGTACACATGTACACATATATGTGTGTATACATGTATATATTCAGATATAGACACCTATGCTAAGCAAACCACTTGTTATTCTATGGGCACCTCAATTTATGCAAGTCCCAAACTGAATGCATTAACTATACATCCTTTAAACCTGATCTTTCTCTGACCCTTACTCCATGAAACTCACTACCAATGACCCACACCTGAAGCTTGAGCATTATTCTTGACTGTTTCCTCATCCTTACTTCCCACAGCCAACCAATCAGTAAGCACTGTCCAATCCACCTCTTCCCTATCTTTTCATTATTATTTCCTTCTCTCCAGGTTCCTTGCTGATGGTCTAGATTAAGCCACTATTATCTCTCAACTGATCAATACATTTTCTTGATGCTTTAGTCTTGCTCCTTTGCAATTTTCTCTCCAAGGATACACAAAAATCTGATTATACCATTTTCCTAATTAACATCATTCAGTAGCTTCTTTTTGTAAAAGAAAAAAAAAAACATTTAGTATAAAATATATGCTTGTTCAATTTTTATTGTTTTGTTCTTGTTTTCCTTCCCAGATTTACCTCTAAGCAGATTTGACACCAAGTCAACAGATTAGCCTTTAGCAGTGGGGATTATATAAGTCTTTGATGGCTTTGGCAATATAAAGAAAATAAATTTTAGTGGGAATACAAATATTTTGCTCCTCTTAAAATTTCTTTACTTAAAAGTTTAAAAAGGAACTACACTACAATCAAGCAACTGCACTACTAGATATTTACCCAGAGAGTACAAAAATACTAATTCAAAGGGATACGTGCGCCCTGATGTTTATTGTAGCATTATCTACAATATACATATTATAGAAACAGCCCAAACATCCATCTCCAAATGATGAATGGATAAAGAAGATGTTGTGTATGTATACAATGGAATATTACTCAACCATAAAAAAGAATGAAATCTTGCCATTTGCAATGATGTAGATAGAGTTCCAGAGTATAATGCTAAGTGAAATAAGTCAGTTAGAGAAAGGCAAACACCATATGATTTCACTCATATGTGGAATTTAAGAAACAAAACAAATGAGCATAGGGGGAAGAGAGAGAGAGAGAGACAAACCAAGAAGCAGACTCTTAACTATAGAAAACACACTGAAGGGGAGGTAGTGGGAGGATGTGCTAAATGGGTGATGGGATTAAGGAGTGCTGAACACCAGTGATGTATGGAAGTGTTGAATCACTATATTGTACACCTGGAACTAATATTACACGGTATGTTAATAAACTGGAATTTAAATAAAAACAACAAAAATAGTTCTTCTTCCTGAAGGAAAAACAAAATACTGGGGGTGCCTGGGTGTCTCAGTCAGTTAAGCGACTGCCTTCGGCTCAGGTCATGGTCCCAGGGTCCTGGGATTGAGCCCCACATCAGACTCCCTGCTCTGTGGGAGGCCTGCTTCTCCCTCTTCCTCTGACCCCTGCTTGTGCTCCCTCTCTTGCTGTGTCTCTCTCTGTCAAATACATAAATAAAAATCTTAAAAAAATACTAAGAAAAATTAAAATTGAAATTATTTTTAAATAAGAAAATTTAGAATTCCCAGACCAAAGCCCACTGAACTCTATTTCATCAAGCTGAGTCTGTTTTTTGTTTTTGTTTTTGTTTTTTTATGTTGGATATGGAGTTTGGATATAAATCCATTTCTAAATTTCTATTGATTTTGTAATAACCCTCTTTGAGGCACCATGGAAGGTGCCATTATTTCTATATTGCAGATGGGGGAATGGAAATTCTAGTGCATTAATTGATTCACCCAAGGCCAGTTTGTTATTCTATAAGAGCAGAAAGGAACATTCAGTTTCCTCATCGCTTTTTCCCACTCTGCATGAAAGTTTTTCTGGGAGATACAAAAGTGAGAAGAACTACTAGTTTCTACATCTTGGAAGATCAAATCTAGAAATAAAGGAAAAGGGAAATTACATAGACTAAAATAAAAATTATAGTGATAATTTGTCCTTAAAGAATTTCTTGCTTTTTCTATATACACCATTTTTAAAAATAGATTTTCATTAGTATTTCTAATGCCCAAAGTGTTGGCCTTACATTTGCAAGACAAATAGTGAATACATAAAAAGTAAAGATTGTGAGAAAAAATAACACGATTATAATAAAGCTGTTTCCAACATGTTTTACATACATTAACTCATTTTTTACAGTAATTTTACTTACTGTTACCTACATATTTTTGACACCATAGTCAGTACTCAAGTCTATAAGTGACTTTAAATAATTTTTATATAAGTAAGAGAAAGCTACACTGACATCACAGAGTATTAAATAGTTCTAGAAATTCTGCTTCTGAGTTTTGATAATATTTGTAATTCCTGTTACTTCTAAGATCTATAGCTATCTTCCATTATACTAAATCAGCTGATAGATAGGTAAATCAGATATAGATAGATGATGATGATAGATAGATAGATAGATAGATAGATAGATAGATAGATAGATAGATAATCAGGAAATATTTATGAGAATTATGGTTTTTACTTGAAATTCTATACTTGATTTTAGTACTCTACCAAAACCAATCTTGGGCTATTCATTTTCTCACTCCCTATCAAAAACAAATTTTGGATATTCATTTAGAAAGTACATTTTGCTAGAATTTACAGTGAAATTAAACAATTAAAATTGTTTTAAAAACTTAGAAATGCATTTAACTACATCACATTTTAGTTTAGAGTTCAACCATTTTATCCCCCTATTTCTCTTTGTATTTCTTAATTTCTTACTGAACATAGAACATCTTAGGTATGATCTGTATGGTAAGAGAGAAAAGATCTAAGAAAGACATAACTATAGAATTTTCAATAGTTTTGATTGTAGTTTTTTCTTTTAATTTATTTTTCTTTAAAAAAGATAGGTCTATAAAAGGAAGAGTTATACCTGTAATCTTTGGGCATTCCCCCTCCAAACTTTCTTGTGAAAATGAGGCAAATATTTGGTTGGCAATTTGTGAGTGTAACAATTTGACAGTATCTTTAAACCTAAAAAAATAAAAAAATAAACCTGACAGTGGAACTTGCAAATCACAACTTTTTTTTTTTTTTCTTGCATGGCTGAAATCACTTAATTTCTCTACACTTAAATATTTTCTCTGGAAAATGGGAGAAATAATATTGACCTTGGTCACTGTTAATTAATAAAAATGATTGCCATGTTCTTAATAGATGCAAAGTGCTATGCAAATGTAAATGCTAAATGAGGCAATAAGTCTTATGGGATATTTTCTGCTCTGTTAAAATGCTTGGATGTACATCTCTGTAAAAATCAGTTCACATTACTACTGAAGATGTTCTATTAATGAAACCATGGTGAAGTACATTGATTTTTGAATGAAAAGGTGGAGTACTCCTTCTGATAAAGCTAGCATATTTGAAAGATATTTGTAGCACAAGTCTATTTTTAAAATGTATGCCCCATGAGTGATTGGTAAAATACTGAGCAGATCATTTGAGCCAAAGATTAAATTGATTTTTTTAATATTGCTTTGTTTTTATATTGTAAAGCTGTCATTTCTAATTGTAATATCACCTAATATCATTAATAAAAGTATCTGACATATACATATCATTTAACGGTCCTTGGAAAATTTACTTACCTAGTAGAGTTAGCACAAACAAAAGATACTGAATGTGAAATTTGTGCAGTTAGTTTAACTGCTCTCTGTTAATGTCAGACAATTTAGAATAACCTGGTTATTTATAAATAAAAATTAACATAATACTATCAATTTTAAGTGCCCAGTGTGGACCAATCACCTCGCAATGGCATTACCATATGAGATAGATCATGATAACCATTTTACAAATGGAAAAGCAGAGGCTTAGGAATGTACTTCTCCAAAGACACTATATTATATAAGTGACTAAAATTTCATCCGATATCTATGTAATTTGAAAGCCTTGGGGCTCCTGGGTGGCTCAGGCAGTTAAGTGGCTCTTTTTTTTTTTTTTTTTAAGATTTTATTTATTTGACAGAGAGAGACAGCAGGAGAGGAAACACAAGCAGGGGGAGTGGGAGAGGGAGAAGGAGGCTTCCTGCTGAACAGGGAGCCCGATGTGGGAAGATCCCAGTATCCCGGGATCATGACCTAAGCCAAAGGTAGTTGCTTAAGGACTGAGCGACCTAGGCGCTCCAGGTGGCCGACTCTTGATTTCAGCTCAGGTCATGATCTCAGGGTCGTGAGATGGAGTCCCATATCAGACTCTGTGCTTAGCACGGAGTCTGCTTGGGATTCTCTTTCTCCCTCTCCCTCTGCCCCTCCCCTGGTTCCTGTGCTCTCTCTCTCTCTAAAATAAAATAAATAAAATCGTAAAAAAAAGAAAAAAAGAAAACCTTTGGTGTTTTTCTTTTTCCTGTTATAGGATGAATAAAGATAGTGAAAGCATGTATGTCCATATATGCATATAAAGATAATGAAGCATATGTCTTCACAGCAACATCTAGACTAGTGTTTGACCAAACAACCAAGTACCAAAGCCCAAATTGACACATAAAATTAATCATCTCATACCTCTGTCATACACGAGAAAATAGAGATAGATTAAGTGATTTTCACAATGTTATGCAGCTACTAAATGACAAAGCCAAGATTCAAAACCTGACAGGTAGTTTCAAAGTCTGAATTTTTAACTACTCCTCCAGTTGACCCAGTCCTCCTGCCTTCTGTTTGCCTTCCAACTCAATGGAAGGTGAGAGGGATTAAAATGACATTTGGGATTTCCACGTGATCCCTTGGGGAGGTGATGACACATTTCCATTACCTAGTTGTATCAGAGATGTTAATTATGAATGTTTAAGAAAAGTTGTCCATTATTGAAGGTTATTAAAAGACACATTCAATAACCACTTGTAAATGCATGGATATGTAAAGGAATCTGAGTAGATAGCCAAAGTGCATACCTTCCAATTCTGAAGGGTCTATGTCATGAATTTGTGAGTGCCTCCTTCATACCCATCAATCACACAAGAGGAAGGGCACATCAAATCCACAGTCACAGTAAGCACAATCCTTCCTTGTTGATTAATTTCCCTTACTACAGTCCCTATCTATTGTGGCTTTGCATATTTGCCAGAATTTTTTTTTTTTTTAACTTAGAGACCAAAGATATAACAATCAAGTAACAAGAAGGATATTTTCAAGAGGCCAAAAAATGAAGAGAATCTTATTATATGCTTTATTACATTAAATTAAGTGGCAGTGCATGGTAATTACTTGGAATGGGACTAAAAAAAAATGTTTGTCATTATTATTAGCATATAATTGATTAATGTTATCTATCATTTTTAAAATTCATATAAATAATCAAAATATGTTGACTTTTGAATTTTAGTTGTTGTTTTATTGTTTTCTAGTTTGGATGTTAACAAAAAGATAACTAAAAACTAAGGCCTGGTTACCAACACTCTCAATTGAAGCTGAAAGCAGTATTTTACACTTCTATAAAATATTATTTTACATTTTACTTTCAGGATGTAGATGGAAACTGACTATGAAATTCTTTTCTAAAGCTAGTTTGAAAACTGAAGTTGGAGGTTTTAGAAGAACAACAGTGAGAACTTTTTGTGATACCACTGGATGTTAGATTTTGTTCAAAGGCCTTAACATGAACCCTAACCATCAGGAAGACACTTTTATTTACAAATTATTTGCAAATCTTGTTTCTGGATCCCACCTTAATGAAATTCAAATCTCATAGACTTGATCTCTTTTACCTCATATCTATTAACCTCTCTGACTCCAGAATTACCAGGGGAAAATTTACCTCCATTTTATTCAGAAATTGCATTTAACTCGGTCCCTACTAAAGCTACTTGCCAACATCCTATCTCTTAATTTGCAATGCTCTATTATCATTCTGTGAAGATATAAGCCATACACAACTTTTACAAAGACAATCTTCTCTTTTTTAAGGTATGTTGACTGCTTTATATTTATGTACGTTTCTCATGATCACTGTGACTTGACTTTGTTCACAAATCTCTGGAACTTCTCATATTTAACTGTAGACCTGTAGAAGAATACATCAACTTCTCCTGTTATGAACACTGTGGAATGCAGGAAAAGGTGAGTTCTGGAGCAGAGGAAGAAAGTAGGAGCAGAAAGAAGTGATGAGCTGGCAGAGCTTGAGATCACCCATCCAGGGGTTGGTCAATCTCAATGGATCACAATAAGAATCAACTACGAACTTGCTTTGAATCCAGTTTTCTAGACGTTATCCCTAATAATTCAGATTCATTAGTTCCAATGAGGGCCCTGAATTTTGAATTTTCAAATAGCTCCAACGGTGAGTCATGAACTAGCTTAGACAAAAACTGACTTAGTAGTAGAGGTCCTTGGTTTCCAAACTCTTTCCTTAGCTCAGGGGGCTTTTGTTTCATATTTAACAAGAAATAAAAACTACAAATATTCATTGTAGATCTCCTTCAACACCTCTATTCATTTCATGTATTTCTATTTATAACTGCTTAAGAGATTATTTATTAGGTCCTTTGACATTAAATATTCCATATTTTCCCATTTCCATTTTTATTCTTGTCCTACCAGAGTTGATTTGACCAAACATATCTCCTAACCAGCACACCATTTCCATACTATCAACTCTGCATTACTGTCACATACAGAATTCTGACACCTTTCCTACCTTCTTATAAGTGTGACCTTATTTGGGGCCTATCTTGGCCCTGGGAGCCCACTGTGGCTTCACATTTCTAGGTCACTGATATTTAGTACAAAACAGAGACCATCAGCTGAAAACAGATGAAGACTAATGGGGGCTAATTTCAAGGTCCAGCTATATATGTTATCTTGTTTGCTGGTTGATGATCCTCTTTCTCACAAATCTGTAAGGACAATGTACATCATGTGTGACTACATAAGATAGAGAATTGGAAATTTCTATCACCCAAGGCTGCACATTTGCCCCTTCACCTGAGACAATGGGGCTTTTAGCGTCTTGGCATCCATTCATTCAACCCAGATGACATTTCTTTTGTCATCTGTATTAATAGATGTACAATAACCTTATGGAAGTGTGAAAGGACATCTCAAAAGTCACTCCAGCTTTGCTGCTATTTCTAGTACTTTCAGAAGATGACATGACTGATGAATCAGACCTAATGGAGCCATAGGCACTGTCAGTTACAAATACGTGGTGCATACACTGCTGCTAGTTCATATATCAGGAACACAGTGCATTGCTTTCCCCTCAGACAATAACTTAACATTAACTTCAAAAATTTTTCCTAATGAAAAAAAATAAGATTGATATTATCACAAAATTACAATCCAAAATTACTAGTAATGTTTATGTTTCAGAGAGCCTAGAAGATTTATTAATAACCCTCAATGACTGTTTGGGACATTGATAACTGTGTGTATATAAATTTCTGAGGGATCTCTGGGACCTTCAAGGGCAACCTAGATATTTGATTTACATGGATAGATAAGGAAGGAGGCTTTAAGAGTAGAAAATACAAAAAGACTTGATAATCACGCAGAGTTGCACTCAAATGCTGGCTAGGACATCACATCTCAATTTGAGATATAACTCTATAGAAAATAACACCTCTCTTATAAGGTAATTTTAAGAATTGCTTTAATGTGATAGGTAATATAAAATAATTATACCACAACTGGCACATATATATTGTTAAGAAAACTTGAAGTGCCCAATAAAAAACCAAAATACATAGGGAAAAATTTAGGCAAAATGCAAGTTATAAAGAATTCTATAAATAACCAAAAACGAATTAAAAAATATAATATTGTTCTTAGAACTTAGAAATATACATACTAATTCAATACCAGCGGTTCTTTAGCAAAATGAGATTAGAACTCATCCTTTTATAAATTGGTGGTATCATTTTAGAAATAGTATGAACCGGGATTATGTTTTTGTCATGATAATCTCAACCATCAAGAAATTCTATGTAGAAACATGCTACTACATATATGAATTACTTATTTGAATAAAATAACATTGCAAATAGAATGACTATCTCATTTTAGGCATATAGGTAGATAAATGATAGTATATGGTAAAAAGGAAAAGCAGAAAACCAAAACATTGCAATGCTTATAATTATTTAAATATCAGTAAGAGGGCATCTGTATGGGAAAAAAATTAAAAAAAGAAAAGGTTGTTTTGTTGGACACTTTATTTTACTTCTCAATTTTTGTTTTTTAGTGATCACATCATGGAGAAACAGGAAACTTTGGGTTTAATTTGTCATGTTTTCCGCATGCCCTTGATATGTCACTTCACTGAATTTCAGTTTGCATATTTATAAATTGCAGATAATTAAAATATTTTAAGCTTTTATTTATTTATTAGAGAGAGAGAGAGAGAGAAAGAGAGCATCAACAGAAGGGGCAGAGGTAGAAGGAGAAGCAGGTTCCCTGGTAAAGCAGGGAGCACTATTCGGTGGAGCTTGATCCCAGGACTCTGGGATCATGACTTGAGCCAAAGGCAGATGCTTAACCGACTGAGCCACCCAGGTGCCCCACAGATAATTAAATTTGTATTAAGTATGAATTGGAATCATATGAATAAATGTCCTGCCCCCCCCCCCCGCTTCAGGGTAATCAGTCATTAGTTTACATGCCCTGCTCTTGCCACTCAGTCTGCTCACATATCTAAAAGAATGGGAAGAGAAGGGACTGTTTGATCTATGTGGTGTCTCTCCGTCTACATTTAAATATTTCATTACAGCATTTTCTAATATTTAGAATATGAGGTCCTTAAAAATAGGATGTCCATATTTCTATAAGATATATATGTATTAAAAAATCATCTCCACATTGTATTCTCAGAGAATTATGAGATTTTCTTCATCAAAGTGCTGAAAATAAAATTAAACAAAAAGCCAGCCCTACTACAGAGAATAGAGAGATTTAAATAATTATTCATCATAAAAACCATCATTTCAGAATAACATTAGGAAAATTAAATCACAAAGCAGCAAAAAACATACAGCCTTATTTAATTAAAAAATATTAACTAAACCAAAAAACTAAAATTTTTATTCGTTTAAACAACTTCTATAAGTCAAGCACCATACTAACAGCAAGATCTAAGATGTTCCTGAGTTTAAATATAATGTTCTATTCTTGCAGCTTCTCAGGAAATTTCCAATGGAAATAGACTTCCGGTTTCTGAATGTTTTCACAGTTTTTCCCATTCCTTCAAAGATGTGCCCTCTCATGCAAGTACCAGTCAGAAAATGACCAATTTAATGAATGAAGGCAAAATCTCTGCTAGGAGCCTGGCCACAGTGTTGGCTGATGACTTTTTGGAAAATGCATATGGGAGATCACCCATTCCTATGAAAAACTGAATACATTTGTCATTATCTATCACTTTGGATAATGGAATGCTGGTGTCAAAGTTATTGCGGTTCATGTTGTAAAGGGCCATCCATTCAAAGTTCATTTGGGCTTTTTTCTTACCACTTATTTCTCCCCTCAGTCTAGGAAGACTATATATTCCATCACTTAATGAATTGACCAATGACATTAAGGTTCTCTGTGGCCTGTTTGCATTACATTTTATATGTAAATGATATGCTAATATATGTAAATAAAAGTGGGAAATGGTTAATACTTGGGACTTTTAATCCAGATTGTACTCTGAGTTCTTTGAAAGAGTCTCCATATGACTCTCTCTGCTTTTGCATCGAAATCATAACTTAACTGAAGATGGCTTTAATATGTTACATGCCCCATTTCTTTTTTCCACAACAACCATCTTAGTATCCCCATGTATTAATATTTCCTAGGGCTGCCATAACAAAATACCACAAACTGGGTGACTTAAAACCACAGAAATGTATTCCCGCAGAACTCTGGCAGCTAGAAATGAGAAATCAAGGCGTCAGCAGGGTTGATCCCTTCTGAAGGTTCTGAGGGAGAAGCTATTGCATGCCTCTCTCCTGTGGCTCAGTGACAGCTAATAATCCTTGGTGTTCCTTGGCTTGTAGATGTATCACTCCAATTTTTGCCTCGGTTTTCCCCCGTGTCCCCCTCTCATCTTCTTCCTATGTGTGTCTGTGACTTTACATGGCACTCTCTTCACTTATAAGGACACCAGGCATATTGGATTAAGGGCCACCTTATTCCAGTCATCTTAACTTTACTAATTTCATCTGAAATTAACTCATTTCCAAATAAGGTCACATTCCGAGGCACTGGAGGTACTTTAATATATACTTTACTATATGGGGGCAGGGGAACAATTCAACCAGTTGGGAGAAGAAACCTCCCTCAATGGCTCCTCTGAAGAGTGAACTAGCTGAGCCTCTTGCCATTCCAACCTTAAGCCACACAGTTTTACCTACCACCTGACTGCTATTCTAAAGACGAGAAAGTTGCACTATTAGTGTTGCTTTGTGGCATTTGTTACATAAAGACTATTTAAAACAATTGGGTCAACAAGTTATTCTAATAGACCTAGGCTACAACTGTATTGCCTCATATATTGATTTTATTTCTCATGTGGCCAAAGACTGCATACTAAGTGAGAGAGAGGCTCCTAACATTGTACAAGACCATCCATCATACATCAGACTGGTGTCTTCTTACACAGGGCAGGGAGGCTGTGATGCTCTAATCCCTGACTAATGCTTCTATTTTAAAAAAATCACCTGTAGCCATCCATTAACCAATATTTTGAGAGAAACAAGCCAGAGGAGACAGCTCTATCAATACTAAAGGGACTGCTTTTAAAAGTGACCTTGCTTATTGAATACTCAGCACTGTGAAAGAGTAGCATTTTATACATACACACTCGCTCAGATACACATCCTCTGGAAAATGCTGTGCAGAGAAGAAAGCTCTAGAGAATGATAACACGACTGTTAGCAGAAATGAAACTTGTTAAAATGTGACCTAGACCAACCTGCCATCAAATCAGTGGAGCAAAATCCTCTGTGAGCCAACAGAAAGTATCACCTAGCACCGTACCACACATCACCTGGTTACATGCCTCTGTGTGTATTCTTTATCATTCATGCTCAGAATCCTATACATTTACAATCCTCTGGTGAGAAACTTTCAATCCGACTAAGAACTTAAAAATCTAGGATATGAAAATAATGCATATTGTATTTCCCCCACAAAGATGTGATCTACATTTAAAAGATAAGTAAGAGTAGGAAGAATTTCATATTGTTTAAAAATCAATCATTTGACCAACTTTATCCTTTTAATTTACTAATATTTAACTAAGTGGAAGTATGTTGTATTGGTGTTTGATAAAGTAATTTCATAAATCCTACATCAATTTATTGTCTTTACCCAGACAGTTTTATTCTGCCTATATACAACTTGGTTGAACTATTTATAAGCAGGTGGATGTGGGATAATTCCTTTTCGTATCCACAGTAACTCTAAATATGAGTTATGAATGAATGCAATGAAATGCAGGTAGCATACATATTAGTTCATATAATCCATGCAAATTTACAGGTACCAGCCTCGCCATCAAATCAACTTAACCATTTTCAAACAAGGGTATATGAGATATATCCACATAACCCAGTGTAGTTCTATCTACTTTACATCTATATAAAGTTGTATTTATATAGATAAATACATTATATAAATAACTATATGATAGATACATTATAGATATATATATTTGTATCTATCGATATTATGTCTATCTATCTATTGAGTTAGAAGCTACTACACATATATAAGCAGGAGGCCCATTTAGCTGCTAGGATTTTCTTATTTCCAACAGAGCAGCTCTAAACTGTCTCCTATTTGTTTCAATTCCAAAGAAGATTGAGTTTGGAAATAAAAAAAATCAAACCTCAAAGGAATTTTAAAACTACTACTATAGAAAAGTGTTCCTCAAGAATTTTGTTCTCAGGAACTATTTACATTCTTTAAAATTATTGAAGACTCCAAAGAGCTTTTATTCATATGTGTTATATTTACTGATTTTACCAGACTAGAATTAAAACTGATCTAAAATTAAAATTTTTAAATGATTTAAAATTTAAAAATATATATTTGCTGACTCTTTATAAATAATAATAATAAACCTGCTAGATGCTAATGTAAATAATATATACACATTTTATGATATATAACTATATTTTCCAAAGCAAAAACAGTAAGAAGAGTGACACTATTCTACGTTTTCATATATCTTCCTAATTTCTGGCTTCGTAGAAGAAAGTTGGATTCTTATATCTGCATCTGCATTCAATATGGAGTGATATGTTTGGGTTGAAGCATCTAAAGGAAATGAAGCCTCACATACATAAGATTTTGAGAACAGATGAGTATTTTAATAGCAACTTAGGTAATTGTAGATGTTCTTTTTTTAAGATTTTATTAATTTATTTATTTTTGAGAGAGAGAGAGCACATGAGTGGGAGGAGGAGCAGAAGGGAGAGAGAGAGAGAGAACCTCAAGCAGACCTCACACTGAGCACGAGCTGTTGCAGGGCTCAATCCCACAACCCCAAATCATGACTTGAGCCAAAACCAAGAGTTGGACACTCAACCAACAGAGCCAGCCAGGTGCCCCATGTTCTTCTTTGATATTCCACCAAAACTATCCAACAATATTTTTAAAGCCACTGTATAAAAATGTAAACTGAGGCAGGTTAAAAACGTTTAGAGTTTATTTGAGCAAAATTTGTTTCAAATCCAGCAGCATCCAATCTAACAGATAGAAGGGAGCTTTGTGGAGCTGTACATAATGACAAACTTTCATAGGCAGAAAGGAGCAGGAAAGAGAAAGCTATACTAGGCAAAAAAAAAAAAAAAAAAAAAGGATTGGTTATTGCAAAGTTACTTCTCTTTAGGGGAAGCTAAGGTCTATCAGGCAGATTACCTAACCAGTGCTAATCAGGTGATTTCTGACTGATTTAAGATTCCATATCTGGGAGAGCTGAAAGTAATTAAATCTTGGCTTGGTGACATGGACTTAATATAATTGAATCCATTTGGGGCCTGTTATCTTGTTTTTAAAACTTGCCATGTGGAATCTGAAATCACACACACACACACACACATCATATCATGTGACATTAAAATCCATTATTTGGAACTTAAAATGGTTATTTTACCCATACATGAATTTGTAACATCATTCATTTGTCACTGACTTATATAGATTTCCCAAAAAAAAGGACACATTTTATTATACAATATAAAAATCATTCATATCACCATTGAACTCACCAGAAAGTCTTTAAGTCTGGGAAGCTGTCAAGCTCAGACAGGCAAACATGTTTTCCAAAATTTGAATTCTTGCTTCAAATCTTGAATTTTATCACTGGCAACTGTGAAATATTAAGAAATATATATATTGTCTCTGCCCCTGGTTCCTGACACACAGTTCCTAAAACACTTGTAAATAGAAGTGCTAGGAGAATCTTTTGTTATAACATTTAGTTTTTGACTCTGGTTCCATGTACAAAGCTCCTAAAACCCTTGTAATTACCTATGTAATTAGAGCACTAAGAGCATCTTTTGTTCTAATACTTGGCCTTTGACATTGATGCTTGACACAGAGTTCCTAAATCCCTTAGAATTTCCTGGGTGATAAGAGTGCCTTTTGTTCTAATGAAGCAACTCTGAGTGGGCTCCTGGATTGGAGATGGTCAGCGGAAAGACCAAGCCATCATTAGAAGCTTGGAATTTTCAGACCCAACCCCATTCTCCAGAGAAAGAAGAGGGGCTGGAAATGGAGTTAATAATTGGTCATACCTATGTGATGAAGCCTCCCTAAAATCTCAGTAGTGTAGGGTTGGGAGAGCTTTCATGTTGGTGAACACACCCATGTACCATGAACGTGGCACAACCCAACTCCACAGGGACCCTCCCAGACCTTGCCCTGTGCACCTCTGCATCTGGATGTTTATTTGTATTATCATGTCCTTTATTGGTAGGCATTTCCCTGAGTTCTGTGTTTCCTTGAGTTCCCTGAGCTGTTCTAGCAAATAATAGAACCCAAGGTGGGGGAGGTCATGGGAACCTCTGATTTGTAGCCGAGTCAGACAACCATTGTGGGTAATCAGGGGACCCAACTATTTGTGATTGACATCTGAAGTGGGGGGCAGTCTGGTGAGACTAAGCCCCTACCATGTAGGATCTGATGGTATCCCTAGGTAGGTACTGTCAGAATTGGGTTAAACTGAAGGACACCCAGCTAGTGTCACAGAGAATTGCTTGGTATGAGAGAATCCCACACAGGCCGGGCATCCAGAAGTGGTGTGCGTGTAGTGGTCATAGTGTCAATATAGAGGAGACACAGAGGAAGACATGAGCTTTTCCTACTCAGGAGCAAGTACTGTCAGTTCTTTTCCCGGAAGCCATAGACTCACTGTGTTGTTCATTTATGAGGTAATGTCTGCCAAGTACCCAAAGCTGAATAGCCATATTGTGCTTATCCAGTTGAATTTTCCAAAAATGGTATTCTATGAGAAAAGTGACAAGTACAGCCCGCAGTACAATCACATAGCAATTTTCATTGAATAAGCAATGTCCTTTGGTCAGAACAGAAATGTTTTTATCTATACTTACCCTTTCATCACACAGAGTACCTTAGGGGTTGAGGTTTTATAAAACAACTTTTATTGCTTTTCATAAAGAAAATTCTGAAGGGTAACTGGTCAGCATGTATGTGTGTATGTATGTGTGATGTGCCTGCCAGGATGTGTTACTTCCATGGCAGTGAACAGAGTGACGACTGGCGCAATTTGGTGCCACTGCTTTAATGTGTGCTAAGGAAACAGGAGTCTTACCCACTAATTGCTTATGTGTCGTCAGGGCAAATGTCAACACAGTGACGAAGGCAAATTATATCTTACTGCTATGATGAAAATAGTTTTGATGTCATCTTGCATACCCTTTGAAGGGGCCTCAGGGGTCCCTAGAGGTCAAGAGGCCATATTTGGAGAATCACTGCATAGACCAGTGTATCGACTTAGAGAAGATACAAATGGAATCCACACCACCTGCTGTATTTATACATTTAAATATTAAACTATATTTCATATTAAGTCAAAATTATTCTTTGTAAAGTATATCGCTGGCTTTTAAATAGTTTACTTTTCTCCTGCTGTTTCAGATAACTTTGACTGGATTATTTCTCTCATTCAATATTTTCCAAATTATAATGTGAAAGGCACAAATTAAATTTTTTTCCCTAGAAATTCCAAATGTAGAACATTTAGAAAATCTTTACTTGACAAGATTCAGTTGTATACATTCTTCTTTTCCCATTATAATGGTCAGTATGTCCTGGCAACAATTTAAGCTTCAGCTTTTCACTGTTGGCCTTGTTAACTGAAGAAATTCTCATTATGAGTTTAACCCACAGAAGATCAGGCATAAATTTTTCTTGAGAGTTGTATATCTATTTTTAAAAAGTATGAAAAAACAATTTTAATTAAAAAAAAAAAACTATGGTCATTTTATAACCTAAACTGTCAGAAGACTTAATTCCTTCCAAAAATTATTAAACTGAAATTTTACTTAGTGATAAATCTTAACCCTTAATGGATATTATTCTGGAAGCAATTACAAAACAATCAATTTCTCTTCAATAGTGAATAAATTTGAAGTTAATTTCAGAAAACTATTTTGAGATGATGATGTTAGATTATATTCACCAATTTTTTCATTTTTAAAATCTCAAACATATAGGGCGCCTGGGTGGCTCAGTCATTAAGCATCTGCCTTCGGCTCAGGTCATGATCTCAGGGTCCTGGGATCAAGCCCCGCATCAGGCTCCCTGCTCACCGGGAAGCCTGCTTCTCCCTCCCCCACTCCCCCTGCTTGTGTTCCTGCTCTTGCTGTTTCTCTGTCAAATAAATAAATAAAATCTTAAAAAAAAATCTCAAACATATATATACACATATATGCATATATATGCATGTATTATATGTATATATATACATGTGTACATACACATATATATGTGTGTGTATGTGTGCATGTATCTATATGTATGTGTGTGTATAATTATTTGCCATTAACCATTCTATTTCTATTTATCATTGGAGTCTGTTTTTAACTTTGCATAAACTCTTTTCTGGAACCAATTCTTTATTTATTTAATCTTAGTTGTAGTAAAATGCAATATCACTGTGAATTAGATCAGTATCTTTTGGTTACTACAATCCTAATATTTGCAGATCCATTACATAAAATTTGGTAGTGAATTTCTGCAAATTATAATAGAAAGTCCATCGTTTACTCATTCAGTTATTTGTGTCAGGCACTGTTCTTGACATTTAGAATAGCAGAGTATGAAGACAGATATGGCTCCTTTTTTACCTATCTTCCATTCTATCAGGGGAGGAGGCAGAAGATAATAAGTATGGAAACAAATAAATGAATAAGATAATTTCAGAAATTGTAAGTATCCTGAAGAAAATAAAACTGAAGCTTGGGGGTCTGATTATAAATGGTTAGAGAAGACATCTTCAATGATACATTCAAACTGGAACTTGAACGATGAGAAGTTGGCTTTACAGAGACCAAGAAGGGAGAGCTTGAGACAGACTTGTGATGTCTAGTAAGATCAGAATAAAGAGGTGGTCATTACATATGGCAACACTGAAGGCTGTTTTTACCTTGATATAAGATGAAGTAAAATGGAGGGGCCCAAATGCCACTGAATGGGGGTTTAGAGGAGAATTCAGTTTTAAAGCTTGAGAAAATATACAGAACTCTTTCAAAAGTTTGCATAGGAACTGGTGTCGAGAAATACGGGGTTAACTGGAGAAGAATGTGGCATCATTCGAAAACTATAGGCATACCTTGGAGATATTGTGGATTCAGTTCCAGACCACCACAATAAAGCGAGTCAAATGAATTTTTGGTTCACTAGTGAATATGAAAGTTATGTTTACACTATACTGTAGTCTGTGACATGTGCAATAGCATTATGTCTAAAAAAACAGTGTACATACATTAATTTTATTTTTTCTATATTTTTAAGATTTTATTTATTCATTTGAGAGAGAGAGCACAAGCAGGGAGAGCTGCAGAGGGAGAGGGAGTAGGAGGCTCCCTGCTGGGGCTCCATCTGAGGCTCGATCCCAGGGGCTGAGATCATGACCTGAGCCCACAGCAGTTGCTTAACGGACTGAACCACCCAAGTGCCCAATACATTAATTTTAAAAATAGTTTATTGCTGGGGCACCTGGATGGCTCAGTTGGTTAAGCATCTGATTCTTGATTTCCACTGAGGTCATGATCTCATGGTGTGAGATTGAGCCTCGAGTAGGGCTCTGCACTGGGCATGGAGTCTCCTTAAGACTGTCTCTCTCCCTCTCCCTCTGTCCCTTGCCCCTGCACTCTAAATAAATAAATAAACAAATAAACAAATAAATAAATAAATAAATAAATATATTTTAGAAAACAGTTTATTGCTAAAAAATGCTAACCATCTCTCAGTAAGTTATATTTTTGCTGGTGGAGGGTCTTGCCTCAATGTTGCTGGCTGCTGTCTGATCAGGGTGGTTGCTAAAAAGTGGGGTGGCTGTGCAATTTCTTAAAATAAGACAACAATGGAGTTTGTCACATTGATTGATTCTTCTCTTCATGAATGATTTCTCTGTTGCATGCAATGCTGTTTGGCAACATTTTACCCAGGGTAGAACTTTCAAAATTGGAGTCAATCCTCTCAAGCCCTGCCCCTGCTTCATCACAGAAGTTTATGTAATATTCTAAATCTTCTGTTGTCATTTCAACAATTTTCACAGCATCTTCACCAGGAGTAGATTCCATCTCAAGAAACCACTTTCCCTGCTCATCTATTAGAAGGGAATCCTCATTCCTTCAAGTTTTATCAAGAGATTGTAGCCATTCCATCCCATCTTTAGGCTCCACATCTCATTCTAGCTCTTTTGCTGTTTCCACCACATCTGCAGTTACTTCCTCCACTGTAGTCTTGAACCCTTCAAAGTCAGCCATGAGGGTTGAAATCACCTTCTTCTACACTCCCGTTAATGTTGGTATTTTGACCTCTAGCCATGAATCACAAATATCCTCAATGCAGCTAGAAAAAGTTTAGAATATAGTGAGAATTACCAAATGTGACACAGACACAAAGTGAGCAAATGCTGTTGGAAAAATTGGTGCTGATAAACCTGCCCAGTGTACTTTGCCATGAAATTTCAATATATAAAAAATACCCCACAATATCTGTGAAGCACAATAAAGCAAAACAATAAAACAAGATATGCTTTAATTTCAGATAACTCTTCTAGAGCATGCTTTATGCTTACAGGAATTGCAGCAGCCTCAAAAGTGGTCCCCCAAACATGTACACATCTGTGATGGTTAATTTTATATGTCAACCTGACTGAGCCATGGGTTGTCAAGATATTTAGTTAAGTGTTATTCTGTGTGTGTGTCTGTGAGGCATTTCTGGATAAGATTAATATTTGAATCAGTAGACCTGAATAAAATGAATTGCACTCCCCAGTGTGGGACAGCAGATCATCCAATCTACTGAGGGCCTGAATAGAACACAGTATTGAATATGGGAGAATTCCTTCTCTCTGCTTGTCGATGAGCTGGGACATGGGTAATCTCCTGCCTTTAAATTTGAACTCAGACTGGATCTGGCACCATCTACCGCCCTAGTTTTCCAGCCTTCAGACAGTGGCTGGAACTATACCATTGGCTATCCTCAGTCTCCAGTTGGCCAACTGCAGAATTTGGCACTTCTCAGACTCCATAACCATGTGAGCCAATTCCTTTTCTGCATATACATATATAGATAGTATGCACACACACATACACACACACACAAACCATATACATCCAATTAATTCTGTTTCTCTGGAGAACCCTTACTAATACAACACCCTAATCCTCTATAAATATGTTATTTAAATGACACAGGGATTTTGTAGGTGTGATTAAATTAAGAATCTTGGGATATTAGTCTGGATTATCTCAGTGGCCCCTATGTACTTGCAAGGGCCCTTATAAGAGGGAAGTAGGACTGTCAGGGTTATACCCTGAATGTTTGTGACCTCCCCCCAAATTAATATATTAAATTCTAAAGCCCATTGTGGTGGTATTAGGAGGTGGGACCTTTAAAGGTGATTAGGTCATAAGAGTGGAACCCTCATAAGTGGGATTGGTGCCCTTATAAAAGAGTCCCCCGATGGCTCAGTTGCCCCTTCCATCATATGAGGTCACAGCAAGAAGACAGCTTCTATGAACTAGAAGCAGGCTCTCATCAAATATCAAATCTTCCAGCACATTTATATTGGACTTTCCAGATTCCAAAACAATAAGAAATAAATTTCTGTTGTTTAAAAGCCACCACCTAGGGGCACCTTGGTGGCTCAGTCGTTAAGCGCCTGCCTTCCGCTCAGGTCATGATCCCAGGGTCCTGGGATCGAGCCCCGCATCGGGCTCCCTGCTCTGCAGGAAGTCTGCTTCTCCCTCTCCCACTCCCCCCGCTTGTGTTCCCTCTCTCACTGTCAAATAAATAAATAAATAAATAAAAATAAATAAAAAATAAAATAAAAGCCACCACCTAGAGGTAACCTGGGTGGCTCAGTCGGTTAAGTGTCCAACTCTTGATTTTGGCTCAGGTCATGATCTCAGGGTCCTGAGATTGAACCCTGCTTTGGGCTCTGCCCTGATCATGGAGCCTGCTTAAGATTCTCACTCTTCCTCTCCCTCTGCACCGCCCCCCGGACTCATGCACTCTCTCTCTCTCTATCTAAATATATAGATAGATAGATACATATATATATGCACATATATATATGCAGCTACTTTAAATATATATAAATATATATTTATATATATTAATAATATATAAGTCCCAGGTAAATATCCAGTATAATTATATATATACATATATGTATATATATATATATATACACATATATATAAAAGCCACCACCTAGTCTATGATATTTTTGTTATAGCAGCCTGAACCAACTATGACAAAAATTGCCACTGAGAAGTGGAGTCTTGCTGTAACAAACACCTTAAAATGTGGAAGTAGTTTTGGAACTGGGTAATGGGCAGTGCTGGAAGAGTTTGGGACACAAGCCTACCTTGCTATGAAAGGAAAGTTGAGGATGCAAAAGGAGTAGGGGAGAGCTGTGAAGGCTTCACCCTTTTGGAGCATAAATAAGTAATCCTGAACAGAATGCTGGTAGAAGTATGGACAGTGAAGGCCATAGATGACATTTCAGATGGAAACGGGAAATACATTATTGGAAACTGGAGAAAAGGTCATCTTTGTTATAAGGTGGCCAAGAACTTGGCTGAGTTGTGTTTATGTCCATGTGTTCTGCAGAAAGTAGAACATTTGAGTGATGATATTGGATATTAAGCTGAAGCTATTTCTAAGCAAAGTGTTTTAGATACAGCTTGGCTCCTCCTGACTATTTATACTAAAATATAAAAAGAGAAAAATGGCTTAAGGATGGAATTGTTAATCAAAATGGAAACAGGACTTAAAGATTTAGAACATTCTCAAGCCTTTTCATATTGTGAAGGATGAGAAAGTCTTGTTGGGGAAAGAACACAGAAGGTTCATCCAAGAGACCATTCGACGAGAAAATTAGTATGGATAAGTATTCTCAGCAGAATCTAAGAGCAATTCTCTAAGACAATGGAAGAGTGACCCTGAAGACAGTGCAGAGATCTTCAGAGCTGCCCTTCTTGTCAGGCCCAGAAGACAAGGGTCTTGGGTTAGAGTGGTTTCAGAGGGGCCACCCAAGCCTGGGAGACCAGGAGCACACTGCCTGACACCATCTCACAACATGGGCCTCTCTACCTGCAGAGTGGCAACACCTCTAATCTGTCCTAGGTGTGACTCCAGTAGGTTCCCATGCAGCACTGGCTATAGTGGTCACCCCCTCCAGATGGCATAAGCAGCAAATTTTGGGGGCATCTGCAGCACTGTGTCCAAAGGCACACACAATGCAAGGACGGGAGCAGCTGTGCAGGTGTACGGTGCCTTCACCTAGATTTTAAAGAATGGATTCACCAAAGAACCATGGGGCCAGAGTTACATGCCTGACCCCAGTTGGGGAGAGCAATGGAGGCAGAACTGTTTCCTGGGAGAGCTGAAGGCATGTAATTCCAACTCAGAAGGAGGACTGTAGCCCCCATGCATCCAGAGGACAGAGTATCAAGTCTAAAAGGATTATTCTCAAATCTTAAGGTTTAATAAGATTTGCTCTATTAAGCTTTGGACTTACCTGGGATTTGTCCCTCCTTTCTTCTTTCCAATTTCTCCCTCTTGGAAGGGGAATGTCTATCCTCAGCCTGCCCCATCATTATATTTGGGAAGCACATAATAGTTTGGTTTCACAGTTCACAGCTGGAGGAATTTGTATCTGGATGGGTCATACCTGGAGTCTCACCCATATCTGATTAAGATGTATTTAGATGAGATTTTGGATTTCTTTGTTTTTTTTTTAAGATTTTATTTATTTGTCAGAGAGAGAGAGAGAACACAAGCAGTGGGAGCGGCAGGCAGAGGGAGGAGCAGGCTCCCTGCCGAGCAGGGAGCCCAATGCAGGACTCGATCCCAGGACCCTGGGGTCATGACCTGAGCTGAAGGCAGATGATTAACCAACTGAGCCACCCAGGTGTCCCGAGATTTTGGATTTCTATATTACAGTCGAGGCTGTAAAGAGTTAAGACTTTTGGAGCTATTGGGATGGAATGAATGGATTTTGTATGCAAGAAAGATTTGAATTGGGGGAGGGCAGAGCAGGGACAAATTATGTGTTTAAATTCTCCCCAGATTCATATATTAAACCCTAAGGCCAAATATGATGTTATTTGGAGGTAGAGTTTTGGGAGGTGATGAAGTCATTAGTGTGGTGCTCTAATGAATAAAATTAGTGACTTTATAAAAGAGGGCCCAGAGAGATGCCACCCCTTCCATTGTGTAAGGAGGTAGGAAGAAGGCAGCCATTTATCAACCAGGAAACTGGCACTTTTTCTTGGATTTTCCAACCTCCAAGACTATAAGAAAAAAATTTCTGTTGTTTCCATGCCACCCAATCTACAGCATTTTGTTATAGCAACCTGAGCAGACACAGTCAAAGTCCTAGAAGAAAATGTAACAATGAAAACGGATCAGAGTCATGTGGCCACGAGCTAAGAATTGTGGGCAATCTCCAGAAGCAGAAAAAAGGCAGAAAAACAGATTCTTCCCTACAACTTCCAGATTTTATTTTGGTTTTATTTGATTGTAGTCAAGTAAAATTGATGTTGGAACTGTTAGATAATAAATTTCTACTGTTTAAGACAGAAATTTGTACAGTAGCAATACGAAGCTAACACAAGCATCATGATTCAGTAAAGGGGGAGAAATTAATAATTCATAGTAGATTATAATCATATTAATGAAACCTCTGAAAAGACAAGTGTGTATGAGATCCTAAGCAAATTAAAGAGATGGCCTTTGATAGAAATGAGGACATTTCATTCAATGTAAAGAGGAGAAAGCAGATTGATCTGTAGATAGATTTGATGGTGTGAAGATGACAGAGTTCCAGTGGGAATGCATCATTTATTTCATGAACTATAAATAAAGGGGCAAAAAGTTCAAAAGATAATTGATGAGAGAGCAATAGACATGAGATAATCCTTTTACAACATGGGAAAGATTACATTCTAGGGTCATTTCCATAGACTGTTTGAGAGTAGGTTTGTCTTTGCCAAGGAAAATATAAATCATCACATTTAGTTTAAGATATCCCATTCAATTTCCTAATTGCCTTTAATGTGTCCAATGTCATGTATATCAATTTATTGAGTGCAGCCAACATTTATCCAACACCTGATATAAGTTATGTACTTTGCTCACTCCCGAAGTTACAAAGATAAATGATATGATTACTCCTCTCAAGGTTTCACAGTCTGATGGGTGAGATGCCCGGTCAGATGGTGACTTCAAAAGGGAGATATGAATCTTGTGTCTTAGGACACCCAAGAAGAAAACAAAACGCAAGCAGAGTTTACTAGCCCGGTGGACAAGAGAAGTTTTATAGAACAAATTCACATCTCTGCAGAGTCTAGAAGGACAAGAATAATAAATAGGGGAATAATAAAGCCTGGGATAGAGGTTTCCATATAATTATTATTCTTACAATACTGTTCTAATGTTTGTAGTGGAGGATTTGAGGTCTACTAATCTTATAAATCATAATTACTATTTACTTTTTATAAGATATTATAATATCATGTTTTCTAGGCCCTGGATAACATTTTATGTTTTAGCCTTAAAGGCATAATTTGCTTCCTGATTTCTCTAATTTACTAATTGAAGTGACAGTTTCCCCTAAACTTCTTTCTAAGAAAAATTGCAGCACTCTCTTTCATTTATTCACTTTACACTAACTTACTGAATCTTCACCTTGTTCCACCAGGATAAAGAGAAAAATATGAGGAAGTTTAAGAGTTTGAGTTATAATCTGTTGTGTTTATAATTTATCCTTTTGATTTGTAACATTTTCTAGTCTATGAAAAGGAACCCTACTTCATAATGAAATTGCCTAGGGTCAAAAATTCAAAACTAAAAATATTCACAATAAAGCACACAGAGCTGCAGCAATTAAAGTGGCATAGTAATAAAATATCACATTGAGATACCTTTCTTTAAAGTAAAAGGACCACACATTATACTACATCATTAATTTTACATGAAAAGATTCATACATCCTTTCTCTTTGCGATACGCCTGCAGTCAATCTTCTGCACATGAGAAAATAATAATTTGCGCCTGAATAGATAGAATTCATTCAATAGCAATTTCTTTTATTGCTTTTGTTGAGGCATTTTTTAAACTGTGTTATTATTTTTTAATCGGAGAAAGAATACGTGTTTGCAACAATTCAAAGAATAGATATTTATAAATTGTCAATTGTCTTAGCTTTCCCCCTCCTTCTATCTCCTTCTACCTTGAGTTATGCTTAGCAGGGTTAGCCATTTGGGTTTCTCCTTTCAAACTAGAGTCTTTTTTAACCTCAGACAAAGATAGCTATACCTATATATGATACAGATACAGATATAGCTAGATATAAACATACACATATGGTTCATTTTTCCTTGTTTCCTTTTTATATTTTATAAAATCAGAATTATCCACTACTGAGCCACGTGTTATAGACATAATTCTAGGTCAATATGTGAATAACAAACAAATTTATTTAGCTGCTTCATTTTCTTGCTAACCACAGATGTAGCATAATTTATTTAACAATTCCATATTATTTGACATTCAAGTTGTTTCCAGCTAGATAACTTGCTTCAGTGAATATCCTTGTATAAATACCCTAATCTGGCAGTGTTTTTGTTTGTTCGTTGGTACATTCATTAGCAAAATCTACTTTTTTTTTTTTAAGGAAGCAAAATCTACTTTTAACAGATACTGACATAGTCTTTTCCCAAAATTTTGTTCCAATATACACTTCTACCAACAATGTGTAAATGTGTTTTAGCCTCATATATTTAAAAACAGCAAATGCTATCAATCTTAAAATCGTTGCTAAGTTTTTTTAAAAAGTCATTTTTTACTGTTTTAATTATTATTGCTCTAAATACCAGTGATGTTGACCAGTTTTCTAATATGATTTTTGACTATATTTTGTGTGTGTGCTTCTAATCTGTGAAATATGCTTCTTTTTATTGAAATCTATGTTTTAATGAACTTTCAAATTTTTCTTTGCATTTGTGAATTTAATCCCGGGTTTATTATGTTTATATTTAATTTTGCTTAGTATAGAAATAATTTAACTTTTACAATAACATGTGACCATTTTTACCTTGATTTTCCTAATATTTAATTTTTTATAACTCGACTGTATCAGTATTTTTCTGAATTTTCTATGTATATGTTAATTTTTCTAACACTTACTATGTAAAAAATCTGTATGCCTTAAAGTAAAAAATAATGATAAAATGATCACTCTTATAAGAAAGATCTACATCAATAACTCTTAATATTTTACTATATTTTCTCTACCCATCTATCTATGTTGTGTTTCCTGAACCATTTAAAAGTAAGTTACAGAAATCTTGACTTTTTACTCAGAATACATGCATCTTATAAAAATAAGGGAATTTTTAGTAGTTCATTCAGTAATTTCACACCGAAAATCAACAATTATCTCCTGGAGCACCTGGGTGGCTCAGTCAGTTTGGCATCTGACTCTTGATTTCAGGTCAGGTCATGATCTCAAGGACGTGGGATGGAGCTCCTCATCGGGCTCCACGCTCAGCAGCGTCTGCTTGTCCCTAATCCTCTGCTCCTCTGTGAGCTCTCATTCTCTCTCTTTCTCAAATAAATAAATAAATAAAACCCTAAAAATAAAGAAAATCAACAATTATTTCCTGATATAATCTACTATCAATCTATGTTAAATTTTCTCCTTTTGTCCTCAAAATTTATGTTTTTTTCCCCTAAATTAAGAAAATCAGCATCCAACTGTTACAGATGTGAAATTTCATTGCTTTTTAAAGAAAATGACCACCAGGCAAGGAAAGGCCTACTTATTGTTCCCCTTTGCAAGTCTCTGATAAGTTATGGAGTGTCTTCTGGCACTATTCAAATTTCTATCTTTTCTGAAACACTTTAGTCATTGGTTTTAGCATCCGTCTCTCTCCCTCTCACTCTCTCTCAGCATCTTTTTCTCTGTCCCTTACACACACACATACACAAAGAACTCATTAGTTTGTTTTTTTTTTTACCAAGATTAATTCTTTATTACAAGCATGCCTCATTTTATGGCACTTCATTCTACTGTGTTTTGCAGAAACTGTGTTTTTTACAAAGTGAAGGCTTGTGGCAACCCTATGTTGAACTAGTCTACCAAGGCCATTTATCCAACAGCATTAGCTGACTTCATTTTTGTGTCACATACTGGTAATTCTCACAATATTTCAAACTTTTTCATTATTATTATATTTACATTGCTGTAATCCCATGATAAAACTTGAATACATGAGGAGTTTCTTCTGATGGATGAGCAAAGAAAGTGGTTTCTTGAAATGAAATCTACTCCTGGTGAGGATGATGTCAACTCAGGTATTTCTATTTATTTAAGCTTTTATCATCAACTACAAAAAAATGATACTAATAAATTACTAATAGTGTTGTTATTTAAATGTACCAGAGTTAGCCCATGGGAGGCCTTTTAAGCTTGACCTGTTTTTTGGTGAGTCTTCCTGTTAGTTTTGGAGTTTTTCCTTGCTTTCTGACATAAGATTTCACATTAGCTAATACTTTTCCTTTCCTTGCTTAGGAAATAGTCATTTCTCCAAGGATCCCTGATTCTTGTTAGTGAGGGGTGATTTTTTAGAAACTAACATATCCTTACTTCTGATTCATGGATGCTATCTTATTTCTGTTACTGTTTTTTTTTTTTTTTTTTTTTCTTTCACCATCAGTTCTGTAGGGGATATTTCCAATAACAGGTGCTTCTCTTTATTCTGGAGATAAGGTCTTTCCAACACCACCACCACTGGTATATTTACTTTTCAAGTCTCTTTCTTTCATATACCTAAGGACCACGGGACTGACACAAAGGTGTTAGAATTATTCTCAGTATTTCCAACCTTGACCAGTATCTTTCTTTTCTTTTCTCAACCTGCTTCTCGGTCTTTGCTTTGGTAACAGTTAACACAACTGGTCTCAGAAGGTTTCAGAAGGTTATTAAAAAATAACTTGCAGGCGCCTGGGTGGCTCAGTTGTTAAGCGTCTGCCTTTGGCTCAGGTCATGATCCCAGGGTCCTGGGATCGAGTCCCACATCGGGCTCCCTGCTCGGTGGGAAGCCTGCTTCTCCCTCTCCCACTCCCCCTGCTTGTGTTCCTGCTCTCACTGTCTCTCTCTCTGTCAAATAAATAAATAAAATCTTTAAAAAAAAATAACTTGCTTAGAAATCATTGTCTCTTTATCCTACTTAAAGTGTCTATCCAACAAGAAGATCTAACAATTGTAAATATATATGCCCCTAACATGGGAGCAGCCAATTATATAAGGCAATTGATAACAAAAGCAAAGAAACACACTGACAACAATACAATAATAGTGGGGGACTTTAACACCCCCCTCACTGAAATGGACAGATCATCTAAGCAAAAGATCAACAAGGAAATAAAGACTTTAAATGACACAACGGACCAAATGGACTTCACAGACATATTCAGAACGTTCCATCCCAAAGCAATGGAATATACATTCTTCTCTAGTGCCCATGGAACATTCTCCAGAATCGATCACATCCTAGGTCATAAATCAGGTCTCAACTGGTACAAAAAGATTGGGATCATTCCCTGCCTATTTTCAGACCACAATGCTTTGAAACTAGAACTCAATCACAAGACAAAAGTCAGAAAGAACTCAAATACATGGAGGCTAAAGAGCATCCTACTAAAGAATGAATGGGTCAACCAGGAAATTAAAGAAGAATTTAAAAAATTCTTGGAAACCAATGAAAATGAAAACACAGCTATTCAAAATCTTTTGGATGCAGAAAAGGCAGTCCTAAAAGGAAAGTATATAGCAATACAAGCCTTTCTCAAGAAACAAGAAAGGTCTCAAGTACACAACCTAACCCTACACTTAAAGGAGCTGGAGAAAGAACAGCAAATAAAGCCTAAATCCAGCAGGAGAAGAGAAATAATAAAGATCAGAGCAGAAATCAATGAAATAAAAAACTAAAAGAACAGGAGAACAGATCAACGAAACTAGGAGCTGGTTCTTTGAAAGAATTAACAAGATTGATAAACCCCTGGCCAGACTTATCAAAAACAAAAGAGAAATGACCCAAATCAACAAAATCATGAATGAAAGAGGAGAGATCACAACCAACACCAAAGAAATACAAACAATTATAAGAACATATTATGAGCAACTCTATGCCAGCAAATTCGATAACCTGGAAGACATGGATGCATTCCTAGAAATGTATAAACCACCAAAACTGAACCACGAAGAAATAGAAAACCTGAACAGACCTATAACCACTGAGGAAATTGAAGCAGTCATTAAAAATCTCCCAACAAACAAAAGCCCAAGGCCAGATGGCTTCCCAGGGGAATTCTACCAAACATTTCAAGAAGAATTAATACGTATTCTTCTGAAATGGTTCCAAAAAATAGAAATGGAGGGAAAATTTCCAAACTTATTTTATGAGGCCATCATTACCTTGATCCCAAAACCAGACAAAGATCCCATCAAAAAGAGAATTACAGACCAATATCCCTGATGAACATGGATGCAAAAATTCTCACCAAAATACTAGTCAATAGGATACAACAGTACATTAAAAGGATTATTCACCACGACCAAGTGGGATTTATCCCTCGACTGCAAGGTTGGTTCAACATCCACAAATCAATCAACGTGATACAATACATTAACAAAAGAAAGAACAAGAATCATACGATCCTCTCAATAGATGCAGAAAAAGCATTTGACAAAGTACAGCATCCTTTCTTGATCAAAACTCTTCAGAGTATAGGCATAGAGGGTACATACCTCAATATCATAAAAGCCATCTATGAAAAACCTACAGCAAATATCATTCTCAATGGGGAAAAACTGAGAGCTTTCCCCCTAAGGTC